>NW_028245278.1:0-282578 GCF_964263255.1 Lissotriton vulgaris
CATTTTTGAAGCATGAACGTAATGGGGGGGTGTATCTCTTTTGTCGAAAATCAGCCGTTTTTGCTCGAACATTAAATGCCTCCAAAGGTATTTAATTAACTTCCGAGCCCTGGAAGCATGAAAATCACTTTAAACATGCTAATTTTAGCTCTAACACTGATGATCCACCTACAAATGTGAACTGACGTTAAAAATAAAAACATTTGAAAACGGACCATTTTCCACATTTCTGAAGCATGACGTAATGGGGGGGTGTTATCTCTTTTGTCGAAAATCAGCCGTTTTTGCTCGAACATTAAATGCCTCCAAATGGTATTTAATTAACTTCCCTGGGTGAAGAAACCCTTTTTGAGAACTCGGAGTGAGTAAATTGGCCATTTTGATGCACCTTTAACCATTCCATAAATCTTGTGTTTTGGGCCCCTGGAAGCATGAAAATCACTTTAAACATGCTAATTTTAGCTCTAACACTGATGATCCACCTACAAATGTGAACTGACGTTCAAAAATAAAACATTTGAAAACTGACCATTTTCCACATTTCTGAAGCATGAAGTAATGGGGGTGTGTTATCTCTTTTGTCGAAAATCAGCCGTTTTTGCTCGAACATTAAATGCTCCAAATGGTATTTATTCACTTCCCGAGCCCCTGGAAGCATGAAAATCACTTTAAACATGCTAATTTTAGCTCTAACACTGATGATCCACCTACAAATGTGAACTGACGTTCAAAAATAAAACATTTGAAAACGGACCATTTTCCACATTTCTGAAGCATGACGTAATGGGGGGGTGTTATCTCTTTTGTCGAAAATCAGCCGTTTTTGCTCGAACATTAAATGCCTCCAAATGGTATTTATTTCACTTCCCGAGCCCCTGGAAGCATGAAAATCACTTTAACATGCTAATTTTAGCTCTAACACTGATGATCCACCTACAAATGTGAACTGACGTTCAAAAATAAACATTTGAAAACGGACCATTTTCCACATTTCTGAAGCATGACGTAATGGGGGGTGTTATCTCTTTTGTCGGAATCAGCCGTTTTTGCTCGAACATTAAATGCTCCAAATGGTATTTAATTAACTTCCCGAGGCCCCTGGAAGCATGAAAATCACTTAAACATGCTAATTTTAGCTCTAACACTGATGATCCACCTACAAATGTGAACTGACGTTCAAAAATAAAACATTTGAAAACGGACCTTTTCCACATTTCTGAAGCATGACGTAATGGGGGGGTGTTATCTCTTTTGTCGAAAATCAGCTGTTTTTGCTCGAACATTAAATGCCTCCAAATGGTATTTAATTACCTTCCCGAGCCCCTGGAAGCATGAAATCACTTTAAACATGCTAATTTTAGCTCTAACACTGATGATCCACCTACAAATGTGAACTGACGTTCAAAAATAAAACATTTGAAAACGGACCATTTTCCACATTTCTGAAGCATGACGTAATGGGGGGTGTTATCTCTTTTGTCGAAAATCAGCCGTTTTTGCTCGAACATTAAATGCCTCCAAATGGTATTTAATTAACTTCCCGAGCCCCTGGAAGCATGAAAATCACTTTAAACATGCTAATTTTAGCTCTAACACTGATGATCCACCTACAAACGTGAACTGACGTTCAAAAATAAAACATTTGAAAACGGACCATTTTCCACATTTCTGAAGCATGACGTAATGGGGGGGTGTTATCTCTTTTGTCGAAAATCAGCCGTTTTTGCTCGAACATTAAATGCCTCCAAATGGTATTTAATTAACTTCCCGGGGTGAAGAAACCCTTTTTGAGAACTCAGAGTGAGTAAATTGGCCATTTTCATGCACTTTTAACCATTCCATAAATCTTGTGTTTTGGGCCCCTGGAAGCATGAAAATCACTTTAAACATGCTAATTTTAGCTCTAACACTGATGATCCACCTACAAATGTGAACTGACGTTCAAAAATAAAACATTTGAAAACGGACCATTTTCCACATTTCTGAAGCATGACGTAATGGGGGGTGTTATCTCTTTTGTCGAAAATCAGCCGTTTTTGCTCGAACATTAAATGCCTCCAAATGGTATTTAATTAACTTCCCGAGCCCCTGGAAGCATGAAAATCACTTTAAACATGCTAATTTTAGCTCTAACACTGATGATCCACCTACAAATGTGAACTGACGTTCAAAAATAAAACATTTGAAAACGGACCATTTTCCACATTTCTGAAGCATGACGTAATGGGGGGGTGTTATCTCTTTTGTCGAAAATCAGCCGTTTTTGCTCGAACATTAAATGCCTCCAAATGGTATTTATTTCACTTCCCGAGCCCCTGGAAGCATGAAAATCACTTTAAACATGCTAATTTTAGCTCTAACACTGATGATCCACCTACAAATGTGAACTGACGTTCAAAAATAAAACATTTGAAAACGGACCATTTTCCACATTTCTGAAGCATGACGTAATGGGGGGGTGTTATCTCTTTTGTTGAAAATCAGCCGTTTTTGCTCGAACATTAAATGCCTCCAAATGGTATTTAATTAACTTCCCGAGCCCCTGGAAGCATGAAAATCACTTTAAACATGCTAATTTTAGCTCTAACACTGATGATCCACCTACAAATGTGAACTGACGTTAAAAAATAAAACATTTGAAAACGGACCATTTTCCACATTTCTGAAGCATGACGTAATGGGGGGGTGTTATCTCTTTTGTCGAAAATCAGCCGTTTTTGCTCGAACATTAAATGCCTCCAAATGGTATTTAATTAACTTCCCTGGGTGAAGAAACCCTTTTTGAGAACTCGGAGTGAGTAAATTGGCCATTTTCATGCACCTTTAACCATTCCATAAATCTTGTGTTTTGGGCCCCTGGAAGCATGAAAATCACTTTAAACATGCTAATTTTAGCTCTAACACTGATGATCCACCTACAAATGTGAACTGACGTTCAAAAATAAAACATTTGAAAACGGACCATTTTCCACATTTCTGAAGCATGACGTAATGGGGGGGTGTTATCTCTTTTGTCGAAAATCAGCCGTTTTTGCTCGAACATTAAATGCCTCCAAATGGTATTTATTTCACTTCCCGAGCCCCTGGAAGCATGAAAATCACTTTAAACATGCTAATTTTAGCTCTAACACTGATGATCCACCTACAAATGTGAACTGACGTTCAAAAATAAAACATTTGAAAACGGACCATTTTCCACATTTCTGAAGCATGACGTAATGGGGGGTGTTATCTCTTTTGTCGAAAATCAGCCGTTTTTGCTCGAACATTAAATGCCTCCAAATGGTATTTATTTCACTTCCCGAGCCCCTGGAAGCATGAAAATCACTTTAAACATGCTAATTTTAGCTCTAACACTGATGATCCACCTACAAATGTGAACTGACGTTCAAAAATAAAACATTTGAAAACGGACCATTTTCCACATTTCTGAAGCATGACGTAATGGGGGGTGTTATCTCTTTTGTCGAAAATCAGCCGTTTTTGCTCGAACATTAAATGCCTCCAAATGGTATTTAATTAACTTCCCGAGCCCCTGGAAGCATGAAAATCACTTTAAACATGCTAATTTTAGCTCTAACACTGATGATCCACCTACAAATGTGAACTGACGTTCAAAAATAAAACATTTGAAAACGGACCATTTTCCACATTTCTGAAGCATGACGTAATGGGGGGGTGTTATCTCTTTTGTCGAAAATCAGCCGTTTTTGCTCGAACATTAAATGCCTCCAAATGGTATTTAATTAACTTCCCGGGGTGAAGAAACCCTTTTTGAGAACTCAGAGTGAGTAAATTGGCCATTTTCATGCACTTTTAACCATTCCATAAATCTTGTGTTTTGGGCCCCTGGAAGCATGAAAATCACTTTAAACATGCTAATTTTAGCTCTAACACTGATGATCCACCTACAAATGTGAACTGACGTTCAAAAATAAAACATTTGAAAACGGACCATTTTCCACATTTCTGAAGCATGACGTAATGGGGGGGGTGTTATCTCTTTTGTCGAAAATCAGCCGTTTTTGCTCGAACATTAAATGCCTCCAAATGGTATTTAATTAACTTCCCGAGCCCCTGGAAGCATGAAAATCACTTTAAACATGCTAATTTTAGCTCTAACACTGATGATCCACCTACAAATGTGAACTGACGTTCAAAAATAAAACATTTGAAAACGGACCATTTTCCACATTTCTGAAGCATGACGTAATGGGGGGGTGTTATCTCTTTTGTCGAAAATCAGCCGTTTTTGATCGAACATTAAATGCCTCCAAATGGTATTTAATTAACTTACCGGGGTGAAGAAACCCTTTTTGAGAACTCAGAGTGAGTAAATTGGCCATTTTCATGCACTTTTAACCATTCCATAAATCTTGTGTTTTGGGCCCCTGGAAGCATGAAAATCACTTTAAACATGCTAATTTTAGCTCTAACACTGATGATCCACCTACAAATGTGAACTGACGTTCAAAAATAAAACATTTGAAAACGGACCATTTTCCACATTTCTGAAGCATGACGTAATGGGGGGGTGTTATCTCTTTTGTCGAAAATCAGCCGTTTTTGCTCGAACATTAAATGCCTCCAAATGGTATTTATTTCACTTCCCGAGCCCCTGGAAGCATGAAAATCACTTTAAACATGCTAATTTTAGCTCTAACACTGATGATCCACCTACAAATGTGAACTGACGTTCAAAAATAAAACATTTGAAAACGGACCATTTTCCACATTTCTGAAGCATGACGTAATGGGGGGGTGTTATCTCTTTTGTCGAAAATCAGCCGTTTTTGCTCGAACATTAAATGCCTCCAAATGGTATTTAATTAACTTCCCGAGCCCCTGGAAGCATGAAAATCACTTTAAACATGCTAATTTTAGCTCTAACACTGATGATCCACCTACAAATGTGAACTGACGTTAAAAAATAAAACATTTGAAAACGGACCATTTTCCACATTTCTGAAGCATGACGTAATGGGGGGGTGTTATCTCTTTTGTCGAAAATCAGCCGTTTTTGCTCGAACATTAAATGCCTCCAAATGGTATTTAATTAACTTCCCTGGGTGAAGAAACCCTTTTTGAGAACTCGGAGTGAGTAAATTGGCCATTTTCATGCACCTTTAACCATTCCATAAATCTTGTGTTTTGGGCCCCTGGAAGCATGAAAATCACTTTAAACATGCTAATTTTAGCTCTAACACTGATGATCCACCTACAAATGTGAACTGACGTTCAAAAATAAAACATTTGAAAACGGACCATTTTCCACATTTCTGAAGCATGACGTAATGGGGGGGTGTTATCTCTTTTGTCGAAAATCAGCCGTTTTTGCTCGAACATTAAATGCCTCCAAATGGTATTTATTTCACTTCCCGAGCCCCTGGAAGCATGAAAATCACTTTAAACATGCTAATTTTAGCTCTAACACTGATGATCCACCTACAAATGTGAACTGACGTTCAAAAATAAAACATTTGAAAACGGACCATTTTCCACATTTCTGAAGCATGACGTAATGGGGGGGTGTTATCTCTTTTGTCGAAAATCAGCCGTTTTTGCTCGAACATTAAATGCCTCCAAATGGTATTTAATTAACTTCCCGGGGTGAAGAAACCCTTTTTGAGAACTCAGAGTGAGTAAATTGGCCATTTTCATGCACTTTTAACCATTCCATAAATCTTGTGTTTTGGGCCCCTGGAAGCATGAAAATCACTTTAAACATGCTAATTTTAGCTCTAACACTGATGATCCACCTACAAATGTGAACTGACGTTCAAAAATAAAACATTTGAAAACGGACCATTTTCCACATTTCTGAAGCATGACGTAATGGGGGGGTGTTATCTCTTTTGTCGAAAATCAGCCGTTTTTGCTCGAACATTAAATGCCTCCAAATGGTATTTAATTAACTTCCCGAGCCCCTGGAAGCATGAAAATCACTTTAAACATGCTAATTTTAGCTCTAACACTGATGATCCACCTACAAATGTGAACTGACGTTCAAAAATAAAACATTTGAAAACGGACCATTTTCCACATTTCTGAAGCATGACGTAATGGGGGGGTGTTATCTCTTTTGTCGAAAATCAGCCGTTTTTGCTCGAACATTAAATGCCTCCAAATGGTATTTATTTCACTTCCCGAGCCCCTGGAAGCATGAAAATCACTTTAAACATGCTAATTTTAGCTCTAACACTGATGATCCACCTACAAATGTGAACTGACGTTCAAAAATAAAACATTTGAAAACGGACCATTTTCCACATTTCTGAAGCATGACGTAATGGGGGGGTGTTATCTCTTTTTTCGAAAATCAGCCGTTTTTGCTCGAACATTAAATGCCTCCAAATGGTATTTAATTAACTTCCCGAGCCCCTGGAAGCATGAAAATCACTTTAAACATGCTAATTTTAGCTCTAACACTGATGATCCACCTACAAATGTGAACTGACGTTAAAAAATAAAACATTTGAAAACGGACCATTTTCCACATTTCTGAAGCATGACGTAATGGGGGGGTGTTATCTCTTTTGTCGAAAATCAGCCGTTTTTGCTCGAACATTAAATGCCTCCAAATGGTATTTAATTAACTTCCCTGGGTGAAGAAACCCTTTTTGAGAACTCGGAGTGAGTAAATTGGCCATTTTGATGCACCTTTAACCATTCCATAAATCTTGTGTTTTGGGCCCCTGGAAGCATGAAAATCACTTTAAACATGCTAATTTTAGCTCTAACACTGATGATCCACCTACAAATGTGAACTGACGTTCAAAAATAAAACATTTGAAAACGGACCATTTTCCACATTTCTGAAGCATGACGTAATGGGGGGGTGTTATCTCTTTTGTCGAAAATCAGCCGTTTTTGCTCGAACATTAAATGCCTCCAAATGGTATTTATTTCACTTCCCGAGCCCCTGGAAGCATGAAAATCACTTTAAACATGCTAATTTTAGCTCTAACACTGATGATCCACCTACAAATGTGAACTGACGTTCAAAAATAAAACATTTGAAAACGGACCATTTTCCACATTTCTGAAGCATGACGTAATGGGGGGGTGTTATCTCTTTTGTCGAAAATCAGCCGTTTTTGCTCGAACATTAAATGCCTCCAAATGGTATTTATTTCACTTCCCGAGCCCCTGGAAGCATGAAAATCACTTTAAACATGCTAATTTTAGCTCTAACACTGATGATCCACCTACAAATGTGAACTGACGTTCAAAAATAAAACATTTGAAAACGGACCATTTTCCACATTTCTGAAGCATGACGTAATGGGGGGTGTTATCTCTTTTGTCGAAAATCAGCCGTTTTTGCTCGAACATTAAATGCCTCCAAATGGTATTTAATTAACTTCCCGAGCCCCTGGAAGCATGAAAATCACTTTAAACATGCTAATTTTAGCTCTAACACTGATGATCCACCTACAAATGTGAACTGACGTTCAAAAATAAAACATTTGAAAACGGACCATTTTCCACATTTCTGAAGCATGACGTAATGGGGGGGTGTTATCTCTTTTGTCGAAAATCAGCTGTTTTTGCTCGAACATTAAATGCCTCCAAATGGTATTTAATTACCTTCCCGAGCCCCTGGAAGCATGAAAATCACTTTAAACATGCTAATTTTAGCTCTAACACTGATGATCCACCTACAAATGTGAACTGACGTTCAAAAATAAAACATTTGAAAACGGACCATTTTCCACATTTCTGAAGCATGACGTAATGGGGGGGTGTTATCTCTTTTGTCGAAAATCAGCCGTTTTTGCTCGAACATTAAATGCCTCCAAATGGTATTTAATTAACTTCCCGAGCCCCTGGAAGCATGAAAATCACTTTAAACATGCTAATTTTAGCTCTAACACTGATGATCCACCTACAAACGTGAACTGACGTTCAAAAATAAAACATTTGAAAACGGACCATTTTCCACATTTCTGAAGCATGACGTAATGGGGGGGTGTTATCTCTTTTGTCGAAAATCAGCCGTTTTTGCTCGAACATTAAATGCCTCCAAATGGTATTTATTTCACATTTCACTTCCCGAGCCCCTGGAAGCATGAAAATCACTTTAAACATGCTAATTTTAGCTCTAACACTGATGATCCACCTACAAATGTGAACTGACGTTCAAAAATAAAACATTTGAAAACGGACCATTTTCCACATTTCTGAAGCATGACGTAATGGGGGGGTGTTATCTCTTTTGTCGAAAATCAGCCATTTTTGCTCGAACATTAAATGCCTCCAAATGGTATTTAATTAACTTCCCGGGGTGAAGAAACCCTTTTTGAGAACTCAGAGTGAGTATATTGGCCATTTTCATGCACTTTTAACCATTCCATAAATCTTGTGTTTTGGGCCCCTGGAAGCATGAAAATCACTTTAAACATGCTAATTTTAGCTCTAACACTGATGATCCACCTACAAATGTGAACTGACGTTCAAAAATAAAACATTTGAAAACGGACCATTTTCCAGATTTCTAAAGCATGACGTAATGGGGGGGTGGTATCTCTTTTGTCGAAAATCAGCCGTTTTTGCTCGAACATTAAATGCCTCCAAATGGTATTTAATTAACTTCCCGAGCCCCTGGAAGCATGAAAATCACTTTAAACATGCTAATTTTAGCTCTAACACTGATGATCCACCTACAAATGTGAACTGACGTTCAAAAATAAAACATTTGAAAACGGACCATTTTCCACATTTCTGAAGCATGACGTAATGGGTGGGTGTTATCTCTTTTGTCGAAAATCAGCCGTTTTTGCTCGAACATTAAATGCCTCCAAATGGTATTTATTTCACTTCCCGAGCCCCTGGAAGCATGAAAATCACTTTAAACATGCTAATTTTAGCTCTAACACTGATGATCCACCTACAAATGTGAACTGACGTTCAAAAATAAAACATTTGAAAACGGACCATTTTCCACATTTCTGAAGCATGACGTAATGGGGGGGTGTTATCTCTTTTGTCGAAAATCAGCCGTTTTTGCTCAAACATTAAATGCCTCCAAATGGTATTTAATTAACTTCCCGAGCCCCTGGAAGCATGAAAATCACTTTAAACATGCTAATTTTAGCTCTAACACTGATGATCCACCTACAAATGTGAAATGACGTTCAAAAATAAAACATTTGAAAACGGACCATTTTCCACATTTCTGAAGCATGACGTAATGGGGGGGTGTTATCTCTTTTGTCGAAAATCAGCCGTTTTTGCTCGAACATTAAATGCCTCCAAATGGTATTTAATTAACTTCCCGGGGTGAAGAAACCCTTTTTGAGAACTCAGAGTGAGTAAATTGGCCATTTTCATGCACTTTTAACCATTCCATAAATCTTGTGTTTTAGGCCCCTGGAAGCATGAAAATCACTTTAAACATGCTAATTTTAGCTCTAACACTGATGATCCACCTACAAATGTGAACTGACGTTCAAAAATAAAACATTTGAAAACGGACCATTTTCCACATTTCTGAAGCATGACGTAATTGGGGGGTGTTATCTCTTTTGTCGAAAATCAGCCGTTTTTGCTCGAACATTAAATGCCTCCAAATGGTATTTAATTAACTTCCCGAGCCCCTGGAAGCATGAAAATCACTTTAAACATGCTAATTTTAGCTCTAACACTGATGATCCACCTACAAATGTGAACTGACGTTCAAAAATAAAACATTTGAAAACTGACCATTTTCCACATTTCTGAAGCATGACGTAATGGGGTGGGTGTTATCTCTTTTGTCGAAAATCAGCCGTTTTTGCTCGAACATTAAATGCCTCCAAATGGTATTTAATTAACTTCCCGAGCCCCTGGAAGCATAAAAATCACTTTAAACATGCTAATTTTAGCTCTAACACTGATGATCCACCTACAAATGTGAACTGACGTTCAAAAATAAAACATTTGAAAACGGACCATTTTCCACATTTCTGAAGCATGACGTAATGGGGGGGTGTTATCTCTTTTGTCGAAAATCAGCCGTTTTTGCTCAAACATTAAATGCCTCCAAATGGTATTTAATTAACTTCCCGGGGTGAAGAAACCCTTTTTGAGAACTCAGAGTGAGTAAATTGGCCATTTTCATGCACTTTTAACCATTCCATTAATCTTGTGTTTTGGGCCCCTGGAAGCATGAAAATCACTTTAAACATGCTAATTTTAGCTCTAACACTGATGATCCACCTACAAATGTGAACTGACGTTCAAAAATAAAACATTTGAAAACGGACCATTTTCCACATTTCTGAAGCATGACGTAATGGGGGGTGTTATCTCTTTTGTCGAAAATCAGCCGTTTTTGCTCGAACATTAAATGCCTCCAAATGGTATTTAATTAACTTCCCGAGCCCCTGGAAGCATGAAAATCACTTTAAACATGCTAATTTTAGCTCTAACACTGATGATCCACCTACAAATGTGAACTGACGTTCAAAAATAAAACATTTGAAAACGGACCATTTTCCACATTTCTGAAGCATGACGTAATGGGGGGGGTGTTATCTCTTTTGTCGAAAATCAGCTGTTTTTGCTCGAACATTAAATGCCTCCAAATGGTATTTAATTACCTTCCCGAGCCCCTGGAAGCATGAAAATCACTTTAAACATGCTAATTTTAGCTCTAACACTGATGATCCACCTACAAATGTGAACTGACGTTCAAAAATAAAACATTTGAAAACGGACCATTTTCCACATTTCTGAAGCATGACGTAATGGGGGGGTGTTATCTCTTTTGTCGAAAATCAGCCGTTTTTGCTCGAACATTAAATGCCTCCAAATGGTATTTAATTAACTTCCCGAGCCCCTGGAAGCATGAAAATCACTTTAAACATGCTAATTTTAGCTCTAACACTGATGATCCACCTACAAACGTGAACTGACGTTCAAAAATAAAACATTTGAAAACGGACCATTTTCCACATTTCTGAAGCATGACGTAATGGGGGGGTGTTATCTCTTTTGTCGAAAATCAGCCGTTTTTGCTCAAACATTAAATGCCTCCAAATGGTATTTAATTAACTTCCCGAGCCCCTGGAAGCATGAAAATCACTTTAAACATGCTAATTTTAGCTCTAACACTGATGATCCACCTACAAATGTGAAATGACGTTCAAAAATAAAACATTTGAAAACGGACCATTTTCCACATTTCTGAAGCATGACGTAATGGGGGGGTGTTATCTCTTTTGTCGAAAATCAGCCGTTTTTGCTCGAACATTAAATGCCTCCAAATGGTATTTAATTAACTTCCCGGGGTGAAGAAACCCTTTTTGAGAACTCAGAGTGAGTAAATTGGCCATTTTCATGCACTTTTAACCATTCCATAAATCTTGTGTTTTAGGCCCCTGGAAGCATGAAAATCACTTTAAACATGCTAATTTTAGCTCTAACACTGATGATCCACCTACAAATGTGAACTGACGTTCAAAAATAAAACATTTGAAAACGGACCATTTTCCACATTTCTGAAGCATGACGTAATTGGGGGGTGTTATCTCTTTTGTCGAAAATCAGCCGTTTTTGCTCGAACATTAAATGCCTCCAAATGGTATTTAATTAACTTCCCGAGCCCCTGGAAGCATGAAAATCACTTTAAACGTGCTAATTTTAGCTCTAACACTGATGATCCACCTACAAATGTGAACTGACGTTCAAAAATAAAACATTTGAAAACTGACCATTTTCCACATTTCTGAAGCATGACGTAATGGGGTGGGTGTTATCTCTTTTGTCGAAAATCAGCCGTTTTTGCTCGAACATTAAATGCCTCCAAATGGTATTTAATTAACTTCCCGAGCCCCTGGAAGCATAAAAATCACTTTAAACATGCTAATTTTAGCTCTAACACTGATGATCCACCTACAAATGTGAACTGACGTTCAAAAATAAAACATTTGAAAACGGACCATTTTCCACATTTCTGAAGCATGACGTAATGGGGGGGTGTTATCTCTTTTGTCGAAAATCAGCCGTTTTTGCTCAAACATTAAATGCCTCCAAATGGTATTTAATTAACTTCCCGGGGTGAAGAAACCCTTTTTGAGAACTCAGAGTGAGTAAATTGGCCATTTTCATGCACTTTTAACCATTCCATTAATCTTGTGTTTTGGGCCCCTGGAAGCATGAAAATCACTTTAAACATGCTAATTTTAGCTCTAACACTGATGATCCACCTACAAATGTGAACTGACGTTCAAAAATAAAACATTTGAAAACGGACCATTTTCCACATTTCTGAAGCATGACGTAATGGGGGGGTGTTATCTCTTTTGTCGAAAATCAGCCGTTTTTGCTCGAACATTAAATGCCTCCAAATGGTATTTATTTCACTTCCCGAGCCCCTGGAAGCATGAAAATCACTTTAAACATGCTAATTTTAGCTCTAACACTGATGATCCACCTACAAATGTGAACTGACGTTCAAAAATAAAACATTTGAAAACGGACCATTTTCCACATTTCTGAAGCATGACGTAATGGGGAGGTGTTATCTCTTTTGTCGAAAATCAGCCGTTTTTGCTCGAACATTAAATGCCTCCAAATGGTATTTATTTCACTTCCCGAGCCCCTGGAAGCATGAAAATCACTTTAAACATGCTAATTTTAGCTCTAACACTGATGATCCACCTACAAATGTGAACTGATGTTCAAAAATAAAACATTTGAAAACGGACCATTTTCCACATTTCTGAAGCATGACGTAATCGGGGGGTGTTATCTCTTTTGTCGAAAATCAGCCGTTTTTGCTCGAACATTAAATGCCTCCAAATGGTATTTATTTCACTTCCCGAGCCCCTGGAAGCATGAAAATCACTTTAAAAATGCTAATTTTAGCTCTAACACTGATGATCCACCTACAAATGTGAACTGACGTTCAAAAATAAAACATTTGAAAACGGACCATTTTCCACATTTCTGAAGCATGACGTAATGGGGGGGTGTTATCTCTTTTGTCGAAAATCAGCCGTTTTTGCTCGAACATTAAATGCCTCCAAATGGTATTTAATTAACTTCCCGAGCCCCTGAAAGCATGAAAATCACTTTAAACATGCTAATTTTAGCTCTAACACTGATGATCCACCTACAAATGTGAACTGACGTTCAAAAATAAAACATTTGAAAACGGACCATTTTCCACATTTCTGAAGCATGACGTAATGGGGGGGTGTTATCTCTTTTGTCGAAAATCAACCGTTTTTGCTCGAACATTAAATGCCTCCAAATGGTATTTAATTAACTTCCCGGGGTGAAGAAACCCTTTTTGAGAACTCAGAGTGAGTAAATTGGCCATTTTCATGCACTTTTAACCATTCCATAAATCTTGTGTTTTGGGCCCCTGGAAGCATGAAAATCACTTTAAACATGCTAATTTTAGCTCTAACACTGATGATCCACCTACAAATGTGAACTGACGTTCAAAAATAAAACATTTGAAAACGGACCATTTTCCACATTTCTGAAGCATGACGTAATGGGGGGGTGTTATCTCTTTTGTCGAAAATGAGCCGTTTTTGCTCGAACATTAAATGCCTCCAAATGGTATTTAATGAACTTCCCGAGCCCCTGGAAGCATGAAAATCACTTTAAACATGCTAATTTTAGCTCTAACACTGATGATCCACCTACAAATGTGAACTGACATTCAAAAATAAAACATTTGAAAACGGACCATTTTCCACATTTCTGAAGCATGACGTAATGGGGGGGTGTTATCTCTTTTGTCGAAAATCAGCCGTTTTTGCTCGAACATTAAATGCCTCCAAATGGTATTTATTTCACTTCCCGGGGTGAAGAAACCCTTTTTGAGAACTCAGAGTGAGTAAATTGGCCATTTTCATGCACTTTTAACCATTCCATTAATCTTGTGTTTTGGGCCCCTGGAAGCATAAAAATCACTTTAAACATGCTAATTTTAGCTCTAACACTGATGATCCACCTACAAATGTGAACTGACGTTCAAAAATAAAACATTTGAAAACGGACCATTTTCCACATTTCTGAAGCATGACGTAATGGGGGGGGTGTTATCTCTTTTGTCGAAAATCAGCCGTTTTTGCTCGAACATTAAATGCCTCCAAATGGTATTTAATTAACTTCCCGGGGTGAAGAAACCCTTTTTGAGAACTCAGAGTGAGTAAATTGGCCATTTTCATGCACTTTTAACCATTCCATAAATCTTGTGTTTTGGGCCCCTGGAAGCATGAAAATCACTTTAAACATGCTAATTTTAGCTCTAACACTGATGATCCACCTACAAATGTGAACTGACGTTCAAAAATAAAACATTTGAAAACGGACCATTTTCCACATTTCTGAAGCATGACGTAATGGGGGGGTGTTATCTCTTTTGTCGAAAATCAGCCGTTTTTGCTCGAACATTAAATGCCTCCAAATGGTATTTAATTAACTTCCCGAGCCCCTGGAAGCATGAAAATCACTTTAAACATGCTAATTTTAGCTCTAACACTGATGATCCACCTACAAATGTGAACTGACGTTCAAAAATAAAACATTTGAAAACGGACCATTTTCCACATTTCTGAAGCATGACGTAATGGGGGGGTGTTATCTCTTTTGTCGAAAATCAGCCGTTTTTGCTCGAACATTAAATGCCTCCAAATGGTATTTAATTAACTTCCCGAGCCCCTGGAAGCATGAAAATCACTTTAAACATGCTAATTTTAGCTCTAACACTGATGATCCACCTACAAATGTGAACTGACGTTCAAAAATAAAACATTTGAAAACGGACCATTTTCCACATTTCTGAAGCATGACGTAATGGGGGGGTGTTATCTCTTTTGTCGAAAATCAGCCGTTTTTGCTCAAACATTAAATGCCTCCAAATGGTATTTAATTAACTTCCCGAGCCCCTGAAAGCATGAAAATCACTTTAAACATGCTAATTTTAGCTCTAACACTGATGATCCACCTACAAATGTGAACTGACGTTCAAAAATAAAACATTTGAAAACGGACCATTTTCCACATTTCTGAAGCATGACGTAATGGGGGGGTGTTATCTCTTTTGTCGAAAATCAACCGTTTTTGCTCGAACATTAAATGCCTCCAAATGGTATTTAATTAACTTCCCGGGGTGAAGAAACCCTTTTTGAGAACTCAGAGTGAGTAAATTGGCCATTTTCATGCACTTTTAACCATTCCATAAATCTTGTGTTTTGGGCCCCTGGAAGCATGAAAATCACTTTAAACATGCTAATTTTAGCTCTAACACTGATGATCCACCTACAAATGTGAACTGACGTTCAAAAATAAAACATTTGAAAACGGACCATTTTCCACATTTCTGAAGCATGACGTAATGGGGGGGTGTTATCTCTTTTGTCGAAAATGAGCCGTTTTTGCTCGAACAATAAATGCCTCCAAATGGTATTTAATGAACTTCCCGAGCCCCTGGAAGCATGAAAATCACTTTAAACATGCTAATTTTAGCTCTAACACTGATGATCCACCTACAAATGTGAACTGACATTCAAAAATAAAACATTTGAAAACGGACCATTTTCCACATTTCTGAAGCATGACGTAATGGGGGGGTGTTATCTCTTTTGTCGAAAATCAGCCGTTTTTGCTCGAACATTAAATGCCTCCAAATGGTATTTATTTCACTTCCCGGGGTGAAGAAACCCTTTTTGAGAACTCAGAGTGAGTAAATTGGCCATTTTCATGCACTTTTAACCATTCCATTAATCTTGTGTTTTGGGCCCCTGGAAGCATAAAAATCACTTTAAACATGCTAATTTTAGCTCTAACACTGATGATCCACCTACAAATGTGAACTGACGTTCAAAAATAAAACATTTGAAAACGGACCATTTTCCACATTTCTGAAGCATGACGTAATGGGGGGGGTGTTATCTCTTTTGTCGAAAATCAGCCGTTTTTGCTCGAACATTAAATGCCTCCAAATGGTATTTAATTAACTTCCCGGGGTGAAGAAACCCTTTTTGAGAACTCAGAGTGAGTAAATTGGCCATTTTCATGCACTTTTAACCATTCCATAAATCTTGTGTTTTGGGCCCCTGGAAGCATGAAAATCACTTTAAACATGCTAATTTTAGCTCTAACACTGATGATCCACCTACAAATGTGAACTGACGTTCAAAAATAAAACATTTGAAAACGGACCATTTTCCACATTTCTGAAGCATGACGTAATGGGGGGGTGTTATCTCTTTTGTCGAAAATCAGCCGTTTTTGCTCGAACATTAAATGCCTCCAAATGGTATTTAATTAACTTCCCGAGCCCCTGGAAGCATGAAAATCACTTTAAACATGCTAATTTTAGCTCTAACACTGATGATCCACCTACAAATGTGAACTGACGTTCAAAAATAAAACATTTGAAAACGGACCATTTTCCACATTTCTGAAGCATGACGTAATGGGGGGGTGTTATCTCTTTTGTCGAAAATCAGCCGTTTTTGCTCGAACATTAAATGCCTCCAAATGGTATTTAATTAACTTCCCTGGGTGAAGAAACCCTTTTTGAGAACTCAGAGTGAGTAAATTGGCCATTTTCATGCACCTTTAACCATTCCATAAATCTTGTGTTTTGGGCCCCTGGAAGCATGAAAATCACTTTAAACATGCTAATTTTAGCTCTAACACTGATGATCCACCTACAAATGTGAACTGACGTTCAAAAATAAAACATTTGAAAACGGACCATTTTCCACATTTCTGAAGCATGACGTAATGGGGGGGTGTTATCTCTTTTGTCGAAAATCAGCCGTTTTTGCTCGAACATTAAATGCCTCCAAATGGTATTTATTTCACTTCCCGAGCCCCTGGAAGCATGAAAATCACTTTAAACATGCTAATTTTAGCTCTAACACTGATGATCCACCTACAAATGTGAACTGACGTTCAAAAATAAAACATTTGAAAACGGACCATTTTCCACATTTCTGAAGCATGACGTAATGGGGGGGTGTTATCTCTTTTGTCGAAAATCAGCCGTTTTTGCTCGAACATTAAATGCCTCCAAATGGTATTTATTTCACTTCCCGAGCCCCTGGAAGCATGAAAATCACTTTAAACATGCTAATTTTAGCTCTAACACTGATGATCCACCTACAAATGTGAACTGACGTTCAAAAATAAAACATTTGAAAACGGACCATTTTCCACATTTCTGAAGCATGACGTAATGGGGGGGTGTTATCTCTTTTGTCGAAAATCAGCCGTTTTTGCTTGAACATTAAATGCCTCCAAATGGTATTTAATTAACTTCCCGAGCCCCTGGAAGCATGAAAATCACTTTAAACATGCTAATTTTAGCTCTAACACTGATGATCCACCTACAAATGGGAACTGACGTTCAAAAATAAAACATTTGAAAACGGACCATTTTCCACATTTCTGAAGCATGACGTAATGGGGGGGTGTTATCTCTTTTGTCGAAAATCAGCTGTTTTTGCTCGAACATTAAATGCCTCCAAATGGTATTTAATTACCTTCCCGAGCCCCTGGAAGCATGAAAATCACTTTAAACATGCTAATTTTAGCTCTAACACTGATGATCCACCTACAAATGTGAACTGACGTTCAAAAATAAAACATTTGAAAAAGGACCATTTTCCACATTTCTGAAGCATGACGTAATGGGGGGGTGTTATCTCTTTTGTCGAAAATCAGCCGTTTTTGCTCGAACATTAAATGCCTCCAAATGGTATTTAATTAACTTCCCGAGCCCCTGGAAGCATGAAAATCACTTTAAACATGCTAATTTTAGCTCTAACACTGATGATCCACCTACAAACGTGAACTGACGTTCAAAAATAAAACATTTGAAAACGGACCATTTTCCACATTTCTGAAGCATGACGTAATGGGGGGGTGTTATCTCTTTTGTCGAAAATCAGCCGTTTTTGCTCGAACATTAAATGCCTCCAAATGGTATTTATTTCACATTTCACTTCCCGAGCCCCTGGAAGCATTAAAATCACTTTAAACATGCTAATTTTAGCTCTAACACTGATGATCCACCTACAAATGTGAACTGACGTTCAAAAATAAAACATTTGAAAACGGACCATTTTCCACATTTCTGAAGCATGACGTAATGGGGGGGTGTTATCTCTTTTGTCGAAAATCAGCCGTTTTTGCTCGAACATTAAATGCCTCCAAATGGTATTTAATTAACTTCCCGGGGTGAAGAAACCCTTTTTGAGAACTCAGAGTGAGTAAATTGGCCATTTTCATGCACTTTTAACCATTCCATAAATCTTGTGTTTTGGGCCCCTGGAAGCATGAAAATCACTTTAAACATGCTAATTTTAGCTCTAACACTGATGATCCACCTACAAATGTGAACTGACGTTCAAAAATAAAACATTTGAAAACGGACCATTTTCCACATTTCTGAAGCATGACGTAATGGGGGGGTGTTATCTCTTTTGTCGAAAATGAGCCGTTTTTGCTCGAACATTAAATGCCTCCAAATGGTATTTATTTCACTTCCCGAGCCCCTGGAAGCATGAAAATCACTTTAAACATGCTAATTTTAGCTCTAACACTGATGATCCACCTACAAATGTGAACTGACGTTCAAAAATAAAACATTTGAAAACGGACCATTTTCCACATTTCTGAAGCATGACGTAATGGGGGGGTGTTATCTCTTTTGTCGAAAATCAGCCGTTTTTGCTTGAACATTAAATGCCTCCAAATGGTATTTAATTAACTTCCCGAGCCCCTGGAAGCATGAAAATCACTTTAAACATGCTAATTTTAGCTCTAACACTGATGATCCACCTACAAATGTGAACTGACGTTCAAAAATAAAACATTTGAAAACGGACCATTTTCCACATTTCTGAAGCATGACGTAATGGGGGGGTGTTATCTCTTTTGTCGAAAATCAGCTGTTTTTGCTCGAACATTAAATGCCTCCAAATGGTATTTAATTAACTTCCCGGGGTGAAGAAACCCTTTTTGAGAACTCAGAGTGAGTAAATTGGCCATTTTCATGCACTTTTAACCATTCCATAAATCTTGTGTTTTAGGCCCCTGGAAGCATGAAAATCACTTTAAACATGCTAATTTTAGCTCTAACACTGATGATCCACCTACAAATGTGAACTGACGTTCAAAAATAAAACATTTGAAAACGGACCATTTTCCACATTTCTGAAGCATGACGTAATTGGGGGGTGTTATCTCTTTTGTCGAAAATCAGCCGTTTTTGCTCGAACATTAAATGCCTCCAAATGGTATTTAATTAACTTCCCGAGCCCCTGGAAGCATGAAAATCACTTTAAACATGCTAATTTTAGCTCTAACACTGATGATCCACCTACAAATGTGAACTGACGTTCAAAAATAAAACATTTGAAAACTGACCATTTTCCACATTTCTGAAGCATGACGTAATGGGGTGGGTGTTATCTCTTTTGTCGAAAATCAGCCGTTTTTGCTCGAACATTAAATGCCTCCAAATGGTATTTAATTAACTTCCCGAGCCCCTGGAAGCATAAAAATCACTTTAAACATGCTAATTTTAGCTCTAACACTGATGATCCACCTACAAATGTGAACTGACGTTCAAAAATAAAACATTTGAAAACGGACCATTTTCCACATTTCTGAAGCATGACGTAATGGGGGGGTGTTATCTCTTTTGTCGAAAATCAGCCGTTTTTGCTCAAACATTAAATGCCTCCAAATGGTATTTAATTAACTTCCCGGGGTGAAGAAACCCTTTTTGAGAACTCAGAGTGAGTAAATTGGCCATTTTCATGCACTTTTAACCATTCCATTAATCTTGTGTTTTGGGCCCCTGGAAGCATGAAAATCACTTTAAACATGCTAATTTTAGCTCTAACACTGATGATCCACCTACAAATGTGAACTGACGTTCAAAAATAAAACATTTGAAAACGGACCATTTTCCACATTTCTGAAGCATGACGTAATGGGGGGTGTTATCTCTTTTGTCGAAAATCAGCCGTTTTTGCTCGAACATTAAATGCCTCCAAATGGTATTTAATTAACTTCCCGAGCCCCTGGAAGCATGAAAATCACTTTAAACATGCTAATTTTAGCTCTAACACTGATGATCCACCTACAAATGTGAACTGACGTTCAAAAATAAAACATTTGAAAACGGACCATTTTCCACATTTCTGAAGCATGACGTAATGGGGGGGTGTTATCTCTTTTGTCGAAAATCAGCTGTTTTTGCTCGAACATTAAATGCCTCCAAATGGTATTTAATTACCTTCCCGAGCCCCTGGAAGCATGAAAATCACTTTAAACATGCTAATTTTAGCTCTAACACTGATGATCCACCTACAAATGTGAACTGACGTTCAAAAATAAAAACATTTGAAAACGGACCATTTTCCACATTTCTGAAGCATGACGTAATGGGGGGGTGTTATCTCTTTTGTCGAAAATCAGCCGTTTTTGCTCGAACATTAAATGCCTCCAAATGGTATTTAATTAACTTCCCGAGCCCCTGGAAGCATGAAAATCACTTTAAACATGCTAATTTTAGCTCTAACACTGATGATCCACCTACAAACGTGAACTGACGTTCAAAAATAAAACATTTGAAAACGGACCATTTTCCACATTTCTGAAGCATGACGTAATGGGGGGGTGTTATCTCTTTTGTCGAAAATCAGCCGTTTTTGCTCGAACATTAAATGCCTCCAAATGGTATTTATTTCACATTTCACTTCCCGAGCCCCTGGAAGCATGAAAATCACTTTAAACATGCTAATTTTAGCTCTAACACTGATGATCCACCTACAAATGTGAACTGACGTTCAAAAATAAAACATTTGAAAACGGACCATTTTCCACATTTCTGAAGCATGACGTAATGGGGGGGTGTTATCTCTTTTGTCGAAAATCAGCCATTTTTGCTCGAACATTAAATGCCTCCAAATGGTATTTAATTAACTTCCCGGGGTGAAGAAACCCTTTTTGAGAACTCAGAGTGAGTATATTGGCCATTTTCATGCACTTTTAACCATTCCATAAATCTTGTGTTTTGGGCCCCTGGAAGCATGAAAATCACTTTAAACATGCTAATTTTAGCTCTAACACTGATGATCCACCTACAAATGTGAACTGACGTTCAAAAATAAAACATTTGAAAACGGACCATTTTCCAGATTTCTAAAGCATGACGTAATGGGGGGGTGGTATCTCTTTTGTCGAAAATCAGCCGTTTTTGCTCGAACATTAAATGCCTCCAAATGGTATTTAATTAACTTCCCGAGCCCCTGGAAGCATGAAAATCACTTTAAACATGCTAATTTTAGCTCTAACACTGATGATCCACCTACAAATGTGAACTGACGTTCAAAAATAAAACATTTGAAAACGGACCATTTTCCACATTTCTGAAGCATGACGTAATGGGTGGGTGTTATCTCTTTTGTCGAAAATCAGCCGTTTTTGCTCGAACATTAAATGCCTCCAAATGGTATTTATTTCACTTCCCGAGCCCCTGGAAGCATGAAAATCACTTTAAACATGCTAATTTTAGCTCTAACACTGATGATCCACCTACAAATGTGAACTGACGTTCAAAAATAAAACATTTGAAAACGGACCATTTTCCACATTTCTGAAGCATGACGTAATGGGGGGGTGTTATCTCTTTTGTCGAAAATCAGCCGTTTTTGCTCAAACATTAAATGCCTCCAAATGGTATTTAATTAACTTCCCGAGCCCCTGGAAGCATGAAAATCACTTTAAACATGCTAATTTTAGCTCTAACACTGATGATCCACCTACAAATGTGAAATGACGTTCAAAAATAAAACATTTGAAAACGGACCATTTTCCACATTTCTGAAGCATGACGTAATGGGGGGGTGTTATCTCTTTTGTCGAAAATCAGCCGTTTTTGCTCGAACATTAAATGCCTCCAAATGGTATTTAATTAACTTCCCGGGGTGAAGAAACCCTTTTTGAGAACTCAGAGTGAGTAAATTGGCCATTTTCATGCACTTTTAACCATTCCATAAATCTTGTGTTTTAGGCCCCTGGAAGCATGAAAATCACTTTAAACATGCTAATTTTAGCTCTAACACTGATGATCCACCTACAAATGTGAACTGACGTTCAAAAATAAAACATTTGAAAACGGACCATTTTCCACATTTCTGAAGCATGACGTAATTGGGGGGTGTTATCTCTTTTGTCGAAAATCAGCCGTTTTTGCTCGAACATTAAATGCCTCCAAATGGTATTTAATTAACTTCCCGAGCCCCTGGAAGCATGAAAATCACTTTAAACGTGCTAATTTTAGCTCTAACACTGATGATCCACCTACAAATGTGAACTGACGTTCAAAAATAAAACATTTGAAAACTGACCATTTTCCACATTTCTGAAGCATGACGTAATGGGGTGGGTGTTATCTCTTTTGTCGAAAATCAGCCGTTTTTGCTCGAACATTAAATGCCTCCAAATGGTATTTAATTAACTTCCCGAGCCCCTGGAAGCATAAAAATCACTTTAAACATGCTAATTTTAGCTCTAACACTGATGATCCACCTACAAATGTGAACTGACGTTCAAAAATAAAACATTTGAAAACGGACCATTTTCCACATTTCTGAAGCATGACGTAATGGGGGGGTGTTATCTCTTTTGTCGAAAATCAGCCGTTTTTGCTCAAACATTAAATGCCTCCAAATGGTATTTAATTAACTTCCCGGGGTGAAGAAACCCTTTTTGAGAACTCAGAGTGAGTAAATTGGCCATTTTCATGCACTTTTAACCATTCCATTAATCTTGTGTTTTGGGCCCCTGGAAGCATGAAAATCACTTTAAACATGCTAATTTTAGCTCTAACACTGATGATCCACCTACAAATGTGAACTGACGTTCAAAAATAAAACATTTGAAAACGGACCATTTTCCACATTTCTGAAGCATGACGTAATGGGGGGGTGTTATCTCTTTTGTCGAAAATCAGCCGTTTTTGCTCGAACATTAAATGCCTCCAAATGGTATTTATTTCACTTCCCGAGCCCCTGGAAGCATGAAAATCACTTTAAACATGCTAATTTTAGCTCTAACACTGATGATCCACCTACAAATGTGA
The DNA here is from genome assembly GCF_964263255.1 of Lissotriton vulgaris. NCBI lineage: Eukaryota > Metazoa > Chordata > Amphibia > Caudata > Salamandridae > Lissotriton > Lissotriton vulgaris. The sequence goes on from NW_028245278.1 coordinate 23,114, forward strand.
ACTGACGTTCAAAAATAAAACATTTGAAAACGGACCATTTTCCACATTTCTGAAGCATGACGTAATGGGGGGGTGTTATCTCTTTTGTCGAAAATCAGCCGTTTTTGCTCGAACATTAAATGCCTCCAAATGGTATTTATTTCACTTCCCGAGCCCCTGGAAGCATGAAAATCACTTTAAACATGCTAATTTTAGCTCTAACACTGATGATCCACCTACAAATGTGAACTGATGTTCAAAAATAAAACATTTGAAAACGGACCATTTTCCACATTTCTGAAGCATGACGTAATCGGGGGGTGTTATCTCTTTTGTCGAAAATCAGCCGTTTTTGCTCGAACATTAAATGCCTCCAAATGGTATTTATTTCACTTCCCGAGCCCCTGGAAGCATGAAAATCACTTTAAAAATGCTAATTTTAGCTCTAACACTGATGATCCACCTACAAATGTGAACTGACGTTCAAAAATAAAACATTTGAAAACGGACCATTTTCCACATTTCTGAAGCATGACGTAATGGGGGGGTGTTATCTCTTTTGTCGAAAATCAGCCGTTTTTGCTCGAACATTAAATGCCTCCAAATGGTATTTAATTAACTTCCCGAGCCCCTGAAAGCATGAAAATCACTTTAAACATGCTAATTTTAGCTCTAACACTGATGATCCACCTACAAATGTGAACTGACGTTCAAAAATAAAACATTTGAAAACGGACCATTTTCCACATTTCTGAAGCATGACGTAATGGGGGGGTGTTATCTCTTTTGTCGAAAATCAACCGTTTTTGCTCGAACATTAAATGCCTCCAAATGGTATTTAATTAACTTCCCGGGGTGAAGAAACCCTTTTTGAGAACTCAGAGTGAGTAAATTGGCCATTTTCATGCACTTTTAACCATTCCATAAATCTTGTGTTTTGGGCCCCTGGAAGCATGAAAATCACTTTAAACATGCTAATTTTAGCTCTAACACTGATGATCCACCTACAAATGTGAACTGACGTTCAAAAATAAAACATTTGAAAACGGACCATTTTCCACATTTCTGAAGCATGACGTAATGGGGGGGTGTTATCTCTTTTGTCGAAAATGAGCCGTTTTTGCTCGAACATTAAATGCCTCCAAATGGTATTTAATGAACTTCCCGAGCCCCTGGAAGCATGAAAATCACTTTAAACATGCTAATTTTAGCTCTAACACTGATGATCCACCTACAAATGTGAACTGACATTCAAAAATAAAACATTTGAAAACGGACCATTTTCCACATTTCTGAAGCATGACGTAATGGGGGGTGTTATCTCTTTTGTCGAAAATCAGCCGTTTTTGCTCGAACATTAAATGCCTCCAAATGGTATTTATTTCACTTCCCGGGGTGAAGAAACCCTTTTTGAGAACTCAGAGTGAGTAAATTGGCCATTTTCATGCACTTTTAACCATTCCATTAATCTTGTGTTTTGGGCCCCTGGAAGCATAAAAATCACTTTAAACATGCTAATTTTAGCTCTAACACTGATGATCCACCTACAAATGTGAACTGACGTTCAAAAATAAAACATTTGAAAACGGACCATTTTCCACATTTCTGAAGCATGACGTAATGGGGGGGGTGTTATCTCTTTTGTCGAAAATCAGCCGTTTTTGCTCGAACATTAAATGCCTCCAAATGGTATTTAATTAACTTCCCGGGGTGAAGAAACCCTTTTTGAGAACTCAGAGTGAGTAAATTGGCCATTTTCATGCACTTTTAACCATTCCATAAATCTTGTGTTTTGGGCCCCTGGAAGCATGAAAATCACTTTAAACATGCTAATTTTAGCTCTAACACTGATGATCCACCTACAAATGTGAACTGACGTTCAAAAATAAAACATTTGAAAACGGACCATTTTCCACATTTCTGAAGCATGACGTAATGGGGGGGTGTTATCTCTTTTGTCGAAAATCAGCCGTTTTTGCTCGAACATTAAATGCCTCCAAATGGTATTTAATTAACTTCCCGAGCCCCTGGAAGCATGAAAATCACTTTAAACATGCTAATTTTAGCTCTAACACTGATGATCCACCTACAAATGTGAACTGACGTTCAAAAATAAAACATTTGAAAACGGACCATTTTCCACATTTCTGAAGCATGACGTAATGGGGGGGTGTTATCTCTTTTGTCGAAAATCAGCCGTTTTTGCTCGAACATTAAATGCCTCCAAATGGTATTTAATTAACTTCCCTGGGTGAAGAAACCCTTTTTGAGAACTCAGAGTGAGTAAATTGGCCATTTTCATGCACCTTTAACCATTCCATAAATCTTGTGTTTTGGGCCCCTGGAAGCATGAAAATCACTTTAAACATGCTAATTTTAGCTCTAACACTGATGATCCACCTACAAATGTGAACTGACGTTCAAAAATAAAACATTTGAAAACGGACCATTTTCCACATTTCTGAAGCATGACGTAATGGGGGGGTGTTATCTCTTTTGTCGAAAATCAGCCGTTTTTGCTCGAACATTAAATGCCTCCAAATGGTATTTATTTCACTTCCCGAGCCCCTGGAAGCATGAAAATCACTTTAAACATGCTAATTTTAGCTCTAACACTGATGATCCACCTACAAATGTGAACTGACGTTCAAAAATAAAACATTTGAAAACGGACCATTTTCCACATTTCTGAAGCATGACGTAATGGGGGGGTGTTATCTCTTTTGTCGAAAATCAGCCGTTTTTGCTCGAACATTAAATGCCTCCAAATGGTATTTATTTCACTTCCCGAGCCCCTGGAAGCATGAAAATCACTTTAAACATGCTAATTTTAGCTCTAACACTGATGATCCACCTACAAATGTGAACTGACGTTCAAAAATAAAACATTTGAAAACGGACCATTTTCCACATTTCTGAAGCATGACGTAATGGGGGGGTGTTATCTCTTTTGTCGAAAATCAGCCGTTTTTGCTTGAACATTAAATGCCTCCAAATGGTATTTAATTAACTTCCCGAGCCCCTGGAAGCATGAAAATCACTTTAAACATGCTAATTTTAGCTCTAACACTGATGATCCACCTACAAATGGGAACTGACGTTCAAAAATAAAACATTTGAAAATGGACCATTTTCCACATTTCTGAAGCATGACGTAATGGGGGGGTGTTATCTCTTTTGTCGAAAATCAGCTGTTTTTGCTCGAACATTAAATGCCTCCAAATGGTATTTAATTACCTTCCCGAGCCCCTGGAAGCATGAAAATCACTTTAAACATGCTAATTTTAGCTCTAACACTGATGATCCACCTACAAATGTGAACTGACGTTCAAAAATAAAACATTTGAAAACGGACCATTTTCCACATTTCTGAAGCATGACGTAATGGGGGGGTGTTATCTCTTTTGTCGAAAATCAGCAGTTTTTGCTCGAACATTAAATGCCTCCAAATGGTATTTAATTAACTTCCCGAGCCCCTGGAAGCATGAAAATCACTTTAAACATGCTAATTTTAGCTCTAACACTGATGATCCACCTACAAACGTGAACTGACGTTCAAAAATAAAACATTTGAAAACGGACCATTTTCCACATTTCTGAAGCATGACGTAATGGGGGGGTGTTATCTCTTTTGTCGAAAATCAGCCGTTTTTGCTCGAACATTAAATGCCTCCAAATGGTATTTATTTCACATTTCACTTCCCGAGCCCCTGGAAGCATTAAAATCACTTTAAACATGCTAATTTTAGCTCTAACACTGATGATCCACCTACAAATGTGAACTGACGTTCAAAAATAAAACATTTGAAAACGGACCATTTTCCACATTTCTGAAGCATGACGTAATGGGGGGGTGTTATCTCTTTTGTCGAAAATCAGCCGTTTTTGCTCGAACATTAAATGCCTCCAAATGGTATTTAATTAACTTCCCGGGGTGAAGAAACCCTTTTTGAGAACTCAGAGTGAGTAAATTGGCCATTTTCATGCACTTTTAACCATTCCATAAATCTTGTGTTTTGGGCCCCTGGAAGCATGAAAATCACTTTAAACATGCTAATTTTAGCTCTAACACTGATGATCCACCTACAAATGTGAACTGACGTTCAAAAATAAAACATTTGAAAACGGACCATTTTCCACATTTCTGAAGCATGACGTAATGGGGGGGTGTTATCTCTTTTGTCGAAAATGAGCCGTTTTTGCTCGAACATTAAATGCCTCCAAATGGTATTTATTTCACTTCCCGAGCCCCTGGAAGCATGAAAATCACTTTAAACATGCTAATTTTAGCTCTAACACTGATGATCCACCTACAAATGTGAACTGACGTTCAAAAATAAAACATTTGAAAACGGACCATTTTCCACATTTCTGAAGCATGACGTAATGGGGGGGTGTTATCTCTTTTGTCGAAAATCAGCCGTTTTTGCTTGAACATTAAATGCCTCCAAATGGTATTTAATTAACTTCCCGAGCCCCTGGAAGCATGAAAATCACTTTAAACATGCTAATTTTAGCTCTAACACTGATGATCCACCTACAAATGTGAACTGACGTTCAAAAATAAAACATTTGAAAACGGACCATTTTCCACATTTCTGAAGCATGACGTAATGGGGGGGTGTTATCTCTTTTGTCGAAAATCAGCTGTTTTTGCTCGAACATTAAATGCCTCCAAATGGTATTTAATTACCTTCCCGAGCCCCTGGAAGCATGAAAATCACTTTAAACATGCTAATTTTAGCTCTAACACTGATGATCCACCTACAAATGTGAACTGACGTTCAAAAATAAAACATTTGAAAACGGACCATTTTCCACATTTCTGAAGCATGACGTAATGGGGGGGTGTTATCTCTTTTGTCGAAAATCAGCCGTTTTTGCTCGAACATTAAATGCCTCCAAATGGTATTTAATTAACTTCCCGAGCCCCTGGAAGCATGAAAATCACTTTAAACATGCTAATTTTAGCTCTAACACTGATGATCCACCTACAAACGTGAACTGACGTTCAAAAATAAAACATTTGAAAACGGACCATTTTCCACATTTCTGAAGCATGACGTAATGGGGGGGTGTTATCTCTTTTGTCGAAAATCAGCCGTTTTTGCTCGAACATTAAATGCCTCCAAATGGTATTTATTTCACATTTCACTTCCCGAGCCCCTGGAAGCATTAAAATCACTTTAAACATGCTAATTTTAGCTCTAACACTGATGATCCACCTACAAATGTGAACTGACGTTCAAAAATAAAACATTTGAAAACGGACCATTTTCCACATTTCTGAAGCATGACGTAATGGGGGGGTGTTATCTCTTTTGTCGAAAATCAGCCGTTTTTGCTCGAACATTAAATGCCTCCAAATGGTATTTAATTAACTTCCCGGGGTGAAGAAACCCTTTTTGAGAACTCAGAGTGAGTAAATTGGCCATTTTCATGCACTTTTAACCATTCCATAAATCTTGTGTTTTGGGCCCCTGGAAGCATGAAAATCACTTTAAACATGCTAATTTTAGCTCTAACACTGATGATCCACCTACAAATGTGAACTGACATTCAAAAATAAAACATTTGAAAACGGACCATTTTCCACATTTCTGAAGCATGACGTAATGGGGGGGTGTTATCTCTTTTGTCGAAAATGAGCCGTTTTTGCTCGAACATTAAATGCCTCCAAATGGTATTTAATGAACTTCCCGAGCCCCTGGAAGCATGAAAATCACTTTAAACATGCTAATTTTAGCTCTAACACTGATGATCCACCTACAAATGTGAACTGACGTTCAAAAATAAAACATTTGAAAACGGACCATTTTCCACATTTCTGAAGCATGACGTAATGGGGGGGTGTTATCTCTTTTGTCGAAAATCAGCCGTTTTTGCTCGAACATTAAATGCCTCCAAATGGTATTTATTTCACTTCCCGGGGTGAAGAAACCCTTTTTGAGAACTCAGAGTGAGTAAATTGGCCATTTTCATGCACTTTTAACCATTCCATTAATCTTGTGTTTTGGGCCCCTGGAAGCATAAAAATCACTTTAAACATGCTAATTTTAGCTCTAACACTGATGATCCACCTACAAATGTGAACTGACGTTCAAAAATAAAACATTTGAAAACGGACCATTTTCCACATTTCTGAAGCATGACGTAATGGGGGGGTGTTATCTCTTTTGTCGAAAATCAACCGTTTTTGCTCGAACATTAAATGCCTCCAAATGGTATTTAATTAACTTCCCGGGGTGAAGAAACCCTTTTTGAGAACTCAGAGTGAGTAAATTGGCCATTTTCATGCACTTTTAACCATTCCATAAATCTTGTGTTTTGGGCCCCTGGAAGCATGAAAATCACTTTAAACATGCTAATTTTAGCTCTAACACTGATGATCCACCTACAAATGTGAACTGACGTTCAAAAATAAAACATTTGAAAACGGACCATTTTCCACATTTCTGAAGCATGACGTAATGGGGGGTGTTATCTCTTTTGTCGAAAATCAGCCGTTTTTGCTCGAACATTAAATGCCTCCAAATGGTATTTAATTAACTTCCCGAGCCCCTGGAAGCATGAAAATCACTTTAAACATGCTAATTTTAGCTCTAACACTGATGATCCACCTACAAATGTGAACTGACGTTCAAAAATAAAACATTTGAAAACGGACCATTTTCCACATTTCTGAAGCATGACGTAATGGGGGGGTGTTATCTCTTTTGTCGAAAATCAGCTGTTTTTGCTCGAACATTAAATGCCTCCAAATGGTATTTAATTACCTTCCCGAGCCCCTGGAAGCATGAAAATCACTTTAAACATGCTAATTTTAGCTCTAACACTGATGATCCACCTACAAATGTGAACTGACGTTCAAAAATAAAAACATTTGAAAACGGACCATTTTCCACATTTCTGAAGCATGACGTAATGGGGGGGTGTTATCTCTTTTGTCGAAAATCAGCCGTTTTTGCTCGAACATTAAATGCCTCCAAATGGTATTTAATTAACTTCCCGAGCCCCTGGAAGCATGAAAATCACTTTAAACATGCTAATTTTAGCTCTAACACTGATGATCCACCTACAAACGTGAACTGACGTTCAAAAATAAAACATTTGAAAACGGACCATTTTCCACATTTCTGAAGCATGACGTAATGGGGGGGTGTTATCTCTTTTGTCGAAAATCAGCCGTTTTTGCTCGAACATTAAATGCCTCCAAATGGTATTTATTTCACATTTCACTTCCCGAGCCCCTGGAAGCATGAAAATCACTTTAAACATGCTAATTTTAGCTCTAACACTGATGATCCACCTACAAATGTGAACTGACGTTCAAAAATAAAACATTTGAAAACGGACCATTTTCCACATTTCTGAAGCATGACGTAATGGGGGGGTGTTATCTCTTTTGTCGAAAATCAGCCATTTTTGCTCGAACATTAAATGCCTCCAAATGGTATTTAATTAACTTCCCGGGGTGAAGAAACCCTTTTTGAGAACTCAGAGTGAGTATATTGGCCATTTTCATGCACTTTTAACCATTCCATAAATCTTGTGTTTTGGGCCCCTGGAAGCATGAAAATCACTTTAAACATGCTAATTTTAGCTCTAACACTGATGATCCACCTACAAATGTGAACTGACGTTCAAAAATAAAACATTTGAAAACGGACCATTTTCCAGATTTCTAAAGCATGACGTAATGGGGGGGTGGTATCTCTTTTGTCGAAAATCAGCCGTTTTTGCTCGAACATTAAATGCCTCCAAATGGTATTTAATTAACTTCCCGAGCCCCTGGAAGCATGAAAATCACTTTAAACATGCTAATTTTAGCTCTAACACTGATGATCCACCTACAAATGTGAACTGACGTTCAAAAATAAAACATTTGAAAACGGACCATTTTCCACATTTCTGAAGCATGACGTAATGGGTGGGTGTTATCTCTTTTGTCGAAAATCAGCCGTTTTTGCTCGAACATTAAATGCCTCCAAATGGTATTTATTTCACTTCCCGAGCCCCTGGAAGCATGAAAATCACTTTAAACATGCTAATTTTAGCTCTAACACTGATGATCCACCTACAAATGTGAACTGACGTTCAAAAATAAAACATTTGAAAACGGACCATTTTCCACATTTCTGAAGCATGACGTAATGGGGGGGTGTTATCTCTTTTGTCGAAAATCAGCCGTTTTTGCTCAAACATTAAATGCCTCCAAATGGTATTTAATTAACTTCCCGAGCCCCTGGAAGCATGAAAATCACTTTAAACATGCTAATTTTAGCTCTAACACTGATGATCCACCTACAAATGTGAAATGACGTTCAAAAATAAAACATTTGAAAACGGACCATTTTCCACATTTCTGAAGCATGACGTAATGGGGGGGTGTTATCTCTTTTGTCGAAAATCAGCCGTTTTTGCTCGAACATTAAATGCCTCCAAATGGTATTTAATTAACTTCCCGGGGTGAAGAAACCCTTTTTGAGAACTCAGAGTGAGTAAATTGGCCATTTTCATGCACTTTTAACCATTCCATAAATCTTGTGTTTTAGGCCCCTGGAAGCATGAAAATCACTTTAAACATGCTAATTTTAGCTCTAACACTGATGATCCACCTACAAATGTGAACTGACGTTCAAAAATAAAACATTTGAAAACGGACCATTTTCCACATTTCTGAAGCATGACGTAATTGGGGGGTGTTATCTCTTTTGTCGAAAATCAGCCGTTTTTGCTCGAACATTAAATGCCTCCAAATGGTATTTAATTAACTTCCCGAGCCCCTGGAAGCATGAAAATCACTTTAAACGTGCTAATTTTAGCTCTAACACTGATGATCCACCTACAAATGTGAACTGACGTTCAAAAATAAAACATTTGAAAACTGACCATTTTCCACATTTCTGAAGCATGACGTAATGGGGTGGGTGTTATCTCTTTTGTCGAAAATCAGCCGTTTTTGCTCGAACATTAAATGCCTCCAAATGGTATTTAATTAACTTCCCGAGCCCCTGGAAGCATAAAAATCACTTTAAACATGCTAATTTTAGCTCTAACACTGATGATCCACCTACAAATGTGAACTGACGTTCAAAAATAAAACATTTGAAAACGGACCATTTTCCACATTTCTGAAGCATGACGTAATGGGGGGGTGTTATCTCTTTTGTCGAAAATCAGCCGTTTTTGCTCAAACATTAAATGCCTCCAAATGGTATTTAATTAACTTCCCGGGGTGAAGAAACCCTTTTTGAGAACTCAGAGTGAGTAAATTGGCCATTTTCATGCACTTTTAACCATTCCATTAATCTTGTGTTTTGGGCCCCTGGAAGCATGAAAATCACTTTAAACATGCTAATTTTAGCTCTAACACTGATGATCCACCTACAAATGTGAACTGACGTTCAAAAATAAAACATTTGAAAACGGACCATTTTCCACATTTCTGAAGCATGACGTAATGGGGGGGTGTTATCTCTTTTGTCGAAAATCAGCCGTTTTTGCTCGAACATTAAATGCCTCCAAATGGTATTTATTTCACTTCCCGAGCCCCTGGAAGCATGAAAATCACTTTAAACATGCTAATTTTAGCTCTAACACTGATGATCCACCTACAAATGTGAACTGACGTTCAAAAATAAAACATTTGAAAACGGACCATTTTCCACATTTCTGAAGCATGACGTAATGGGGGGGTGTTATCTCTTTTGTCGAAAATCAGCCGTTTTTGCTCGAACATTAAATGCCTCCAAATGGTATTTATTTCACTTCCCGAGCCCCTGGAAGCATGAAAATCACTTTAAACATGCTAATTTTAGCTCTAACACTGATGATCCACCTACAAATGTGAACTGATGTTCAAAAATAAAACATTTGAAAACGGACCATTTTCCACATTTCTGAAGCATGACGTAATCGGGGGGTGTTATCTCTTTTGTCGAAAATCAGCCGTTTTTGCTCGAACATTAAATGCCTCCAAATGGTATTTATTTCACTTCCCGAGCCCCTGGAAGCATGAAAATCACTTTAAAAATGCTAATTTTAGCTCTAACACTGATGATCCACCTACAAATGTGAACTGATGTTCAAAAATAAAACATTTGAAAACGGACCATTTTCCACATTTCTGAAGCATGACGTAATGGGGGGGTGTTATCTCTTTTGTCGAAAATCAGCCGTTTTTGCTCGAACATTAAATGCCTCCAAATGGTATTTAATTAACTTCCCGAGCCCCTGAAAGCATGAAAATCACTTTAAACATGCTAATTTTAGCTCTAACACTGATGATCCACCTACAAATGTGAACTGACGTTCAAAAATAAAACATTTGAAAACGGACCATTTTCCACATTTCTGAAGCATGACGTAATGGGGGGGTGTTATCTCTTTTGTCGAAAATCAACCGTTTTTGCTCGAACATTAAATGCCTCCAAATGGTATTTAATTAACTTCCCGGGGTGAAGAAACCCTTTTTGAGAACTCAGAGTGAGTAAATTGGCCATTTTCATGCACTTTTAACCATTCCATAAATCTTGTGTTTTGGGCCCCTGGAAGCATGAAAATCACTTTAAACATGCTAATTTTAGCTCTAACACTGATGATCCACCTACAAATGTGAACTGACGTTCAAAAATAAAACATTTGAAAACGGACCATTTTCCACATTTCTGAAGCATGACGTAATGGGGGGGTGTTATCTCTTTTGTCGAAAATGAGCCGTTTTTGCTCGAACATTAAATGCCTCCAAATGGTATTTAATGAACTTCCCGAGCCCCTGGAAGCATGAAAATCACTTTAAACATGCTAATTTTAGCTCTAACACTGATGATCCACCTACAAATGTGAACTGACATTCAAAAATAAAACATTTGAAAACGGACCATTTTCCACATTTCTGAAGCATGACGTAATGGGGGGTGTTATCTCTTTTGTCGAAAATCAGCCGTTTTTGCTCGAACATTAAATGCCTCCAAATGGTATTTATTTCACTTCCCGGGGTGAAGAAACCCTTTTTGAGAACTCAGAGTGAGTAAATTGGCCATTTTCATGCACTTTTAACCATTCCATTAATCTTGTGTTTTGGGCCCCTGGAAGCATAAAAATCACTTTAAACATGCTAATTTTAGCTCTAACACTGATGATCCACCTACAAATGTGAACTGACGTTCAAAAATAAAACATTTGAAAACGGACCATTTTCCACATTTCTGAAGCATGACGTAATGGGGGGGGTGTTATCTCTTTTGTCGAAAATCAGCCGTTTTTGCTCGAACATTAAATGCCTCCAAATGGTATTTAATTAACTTCCCGGGGTGAAGAAACCCTTTTTGAGAACTCAGAGTGAGTAAATTGGCCATTTTCATGCACTTTTAACCATTCCATAAATCTTGTGTTTTGGGCCCCTGGAAGCATGAAAATCACTTTAAACATGCTAATTTTAGCTCTAACACTGATGATCCACCTACAAATGTGAACTGACGTTCAAAAATAAAACATTTGAAAACGGACCATTTTCCACATTTCTGAAGCATGACGTAATGGGGGGGTGTTATCTCTTTTGTCGAAAATCAGCCGTTTTTGCTCGAACATTAAATGCCTCCAAATGGTATTTAATTAACTTCCCGAGCCCCTGGAAGCATGAAAATCACTTTAAACATGCTAATTTTAGCTCTAACACTGATGATCCACCTACAAATGTGAACTGACGTTCAAAAATAAAACATTTGAAAACGGACCATTTTCCACATTTCTGAAGCATGACGTAATGGGGGGGTGTTATCTCTTTTGTCGAAAATCAGCCGTTTTTGCTCGAACATTAAATGCCTCCAAATGGTATTTAATTAACTTCCCTGGGTGAAGAAACCCTTTTTGAGAACTCAGAGTGAGTAAATTGGCCATTTTCATGCACCTTTAACCATTCCATAAATCTTGTGTTTTGGGCCCCTGGAAGCATGAAAATCACTTTAAACATGCTAATTTTAGCTCTAACACTGATGATCCACCTACAAATGTGAACTGACGTTCAAAAATAAAACATTTGAAAACGGACCATTTTCCACATTTCTGAAGCATGACGTAATGGGGGGGTGTTATCTCTTTTGTCGAAAATCAGCCGTTTTTGCTCGAACATTAAATGCCTCCAAATGGTATTTATTTCACTTCCCGAGCCCCTGGAAGCATGAAAATCACTTTAAACATGCTAATTTTAGCTCTAACACTGATGATCCACCTACAAATGTGAACTGACGTTCAAAAATAAAACATTTGAAAACGGACCATTTTCCACATTTCTGAAGCATGACGTAATGGGGGGGTGTTATCTCTTTTGTCGAAAATCAGCCGTTTTTGCTCGAACATTAAATGCCTCCAAATGGTATTTATTTCACTTCCCGAGCCCCTGGAAGCATGAAAATCACTTTAAACATGCTAATTTTAGCTCTAACACTGATGATCCACCTACAAATGTGAACTGACGTTCAAAAATAAAACATTTGAAAACGGACCATTTTCCACATTTCTGAAGCATGACGTAATGGGGGGGTGTTATCTCTTTTGTCGAAAATCAGCCGTTTTTGCTTGAACATTAAATGCCTCCAAATGGTATTTAATTAACTTCCCGAGCCCCTGGAAGCATGAAAATCACTTTAAACATGCTAATTTTAGCTCTAACACTGATGATCCACCTACAAATGGGAACTGACGTTCAAAAATAAAACATTTGAAAATGGACCATTTTCCACATTTCTGAAGCATGACGTAATGGGGGGGTGTTATCTCTTTTGTCGAAAATCAGCTGTTTTTGCTCGAACATTAAATGCCTCCAAATGGTATTTAATTACCTTCCCGAGCCCCTGGAAGCATGAAAATCACTTTAAACATGCTAATTTTAGCTCTAACACTGATGATCCACCTACAAATGTGAACTGACGTTCAAAAATAAAACATTTGAAAACGGACCATTTTCCACATTTCTGAAGCATGACGTAATGGGGGGGTGTTATCTCTTTTGTCGAAAATCAGCCGTTTTTGCTCGAACATTAAATGCCTCCAAATGGTATTTAATTAACTTCCCGAGCCCCTGGAAGCATGAAAATCACTTTAAACATGCTAATTTTAGCTCTAACACTGATGATCCACCTACAAACGTGAACTGACGTTCAAAAATAAAACATTTGAAAACGGACCATTTTCCACATTTCTGAAGCATGACGTAATGGGGGGGTGTTATCTCTTTTGTCGAAAATCAGCCGTTTTTGCTCGAACATTAAATGCCTCCAAATGGTATTTATTTCACATTTCACTTCCCGAGCCCCTGGAAGCATTAAAATCACTTTAAACATGCTAATTTTAGCTCTAACACTGATGATCCACCTACAAATGTGAACTGACGTTCAAAAATAAAACATTTGAAAACGGACCATTTTCCACATTTCTGAAGCATGACGTAATGGGGGGGTGTTATCTCTTTTGTCGAAAATCAGCCGTTTTTGCTCGAACATTAAATGCCTCCAAATGGTATTTAATTAACTTCCCGGGGTGAAGAAACCCTTTTTGAGAACTCAGAGTGAGTAAATTGGCCATTTTCATGCACTTTTAACCATTCCATAAATCTTGTGTTTTGGGCCCCTGGAAGCATGAAAATCACTTTAAACATGCTAATTTTAGCTCTAACACTGATGATCCACCTACAAATGTGAACTGACGTTCAAAAATAAAACATTTGAAAACGGACCATTTTCCACATTTCTGAAGCATGACGTAATGGGGGGGTGTTATCTCTTTTGTCGAAAATGAGCCGTTTTTGCTCGAACATTAAATGCCTCCAAATGGTATTTATTTCACTTCCCGAGCCCCTGGAAGCATGAAAATCACTTTAAACATGCTAATTTTAGCTCTAACACTGATGATCCACCTACAAATGTGAACTGACGTTCAAAAATAAAACATTTGAAAACGGACCATTTTCCACATTTCTGAAGCATGACGTAATGGGGGGGTGTTATCTCTTTTGTCGAAAATCAGCCGTTTTTGCTTGAACATTAAATGCCTCCAAATGGTATTTAATTAACTTCCCGAGCCCCTGGAAGCATGAAAATCACTTTAAACATGCTAATTTTAGCTCTAACACTGATGATCCACCTACAAATGTGAACTGACGTTCAAAAATAAAACATTTGAAAACTGACCATTTTCCACATTTCTGAAGCATGACGTAATGGGGGGGTGTTATCTCTTTTGTCGAAAATCAGCTGTTTTTGCTCGAACATTAAATGCCTCCAAATGGTATTTAATTACCTTCCCGAGCCCCTGGAAGCATGAAAATCACTTTAAACATGCTAATTTTAGCTCTAACACTGATGATCCACCTACAAATGTGAACTGACGTTCAAAAATAAAACATTTGAAAACGGACCATTTTCCACATTTCTGAAGCATGACGTAATGGGGGGGTGTTATCTCTTTTGTCGAAAATCAGCCGTTTTTGCTCGAACATTAAATGCCTCCAAATGGTATTTAATTAACTTCCCGAGCCCCTGGAAGCATGAAAATCACTTTAAACATGCTAATTTTAGCTCTAACACTGATGATCCACCTACAAACGTGAACTGACGTTCAAAAATAAAACATTTGAAAACGGACCATTTTCCACATTTCTGAAGCATGACGTAATGGGGGGGTGTTATCTCTTTTGTCGAAAATCAGCCGTTTTTGCTCGAACATTAAATGCCTCCAAATGGTATTTATTTCACATTTCACTTCCCGAGCCCCTGGAAGCATTAAAATCACTTTAAACATGCTAATTTTAGCTCTAACACTGATGATCCACCTACAAATGTGAACTGACGTTCAAAAATAAAACATTTGAAAACGGACCATTTTCCACATTTCTGAAGCATGACGTAATGGGGGGGTGTTATCTCTTTTGTCGAAAATCAGCCGTTTTTGCTCGAACATTAAATGCCTCCAAATGGTATTTAATTAACTTCCCGGGGTGAAGAAACCCTTTTTGAGAACTCAGAGTGAGTAAATTGGCCATTTTCATGCACTTTTAACCATTCCATAAATCTTGTGTTTTGGGCCCCTGGAAGCATGAAAATCACTTTAAACATGCTAATTTTAGCTCTAACACTGATGATCCACCTACAAATGTGAACTGACATTCAAAAATAAAACATTTGAAAACGGACCATTTTCCACATTTCTGAAGCATGACGTAATGGGGGGGTGTTATCTCTTTTGTCGAAAATGAGCCGTTTTTGCTCGAACATTAAATGCCTCCAAATGGTATTTAATGAACTTCCCGAGCCCCTGGAAGCATGAAAATCACTTTAAACATGCTAATTTTAGCTCTAACACTGATGATCCACCTACAAATGTGAACTGACGTTCAAAAATAAAACATTTGAAAACGGACCATTTTCCACATTTCTGAAGCATGACGTAATGGGGGGGTGTTATCTCTTTTGTCGAAAATCAGCCGTTTTTGCTCGAACATTAAATGCCTCCAAATGGTATTTATTTCACTTCCCGGGGTGAAGAAACCCTTTTTGAGAACTCAGAGTGAGTAAATTGGCCATTTTCATGCACTTTTAACCATTCCATTAATCTTGTGTTTTGGGCCCCTGGAAGCATAAAAATCACTTTAAACATGCTAATTTTAGCTCTAACACTGATGATCCACCTACAAATGTGAACTGACGTTCAAAAATAAAACATTTGAAAACGGACCATTTTCCACATTTCTGAAGCATGACGTAATGGGGGGGTGTTATCTCTTTTGTCGAAAATCAACCGTTTTTGCTCGAACATTAAATGCCTCCAAATGGTATTTAATTAACTTCCCGGGGTGAAGAAACCCTTTTTGAGAACTCAGAGTGAGTAAATTGGCCATTTTCATGCACTTTTAACCATTCCATAAATCTTGTGTTTTGGGCCCCTGGAAGCATGAAAATCACTTTAAACATGCTAATTTTAGCTCTAACACTGATGATCCACCTACAAATGTGAACTGACGTTCAAAAATAAAACATTTGAAAACGGACCATTTTCCACATTTCTGAAGCATGACGTAATGGGGGGGTGTTATCTCTTTTGTCGAAAATGAGCCGTTTTTGCTCGAACAATAAATGCCTCCAAATGGTATTTAATGAACTTCCCGAGCCCCTGGAAGCATGAAAATCACTTTAAACATGCTAATTTTAGCTCTAACACTGATGATCCACCTACAAATGTGAACTGACATTCAAAAATAAAACATTTGAAAACGGACCATTTTCCACATTTCTGAAGCATGACGTAATGGGGGGGTGTTATCTCTTTTGTCGAAAATCAGCCGTTTTTGCTCGAACATTAAATGCCTCCAAATGGTATTTATTTCACTTCCCGGGGTGAAGAAACCCTTTTTGAGAACTCAGAGTGAGTAAATTGGCCATTTTCATGCACTTTTAACCATTCCATTAATCTTGTGTTTTGGGCCCCTGGAAGCATAAAAATCACTTTAAACATGCTAATTTTAGCTCTAACACTGATGATCCACCTACAAATGTGAACTGACGTTCAAAAATAAAACATTTGAAAACGGACCATTTTCCACATTTCTGAAGCATGACGTAATGGGGGGGGTGTTATCTCTTTTGTCGAAAATCAGCCGTTTTTGCTCGAACATTAAATGCCTCCAAATGGTATTTAATTAACTTCCCGGGGTGAAGAAACCCTTTTTGAGAACTCAGAGTGAGTAAATTGGCCATTTTCATGCACTTTTAACCATTCCATAAATCTTGTGTTTTGGGCCCCTGGAAGCATGAAAATCACTTTAAACATGCTAATTTTAGCTCTAACACTGATGATCCACCTACAAATGTGAACTGACGTTCAAAAATAAAACATTTGAAAACGGACCATTTTCCACATTTCTGAAGCATGACGTAATGGGGGGGTGTTATCTCTTTTGTCGAAAATCAGCCGTTTTTGCTCGAACATTAAATGCCTCCAAATGGTATTTAATTAACTTCCCGAGCCCCTGGAAGCATGAAAATCACTTTAAACATGCTAATTTTAGCTCTAACACTGATGATCCACCTACAAATGTGAACTGACGTTCAAAAATAAAACATTTGAAAACGGACCATTTTCCACATTTCTGAAGCATGACGTAATGGGGGGGTGTTATCTCTTTTGTCGAAAATCAGCCGTTTTTGCTCGAACATTAAATGCCTCCAAATGGTATTTAATTAACTTCCCTGGGTGAAGAAACCCTTTTTGAGAACTCAGAGTGAGTAAATTGGCCATTTTCATGCACCTTTAACCGTTCCATAAATCTTGTGTTTTGGGCCCCTGGAAGCATGAAAATCACTTTAAACATGCTAATTTTAGCTCTAACACTGATGATCCACCTACAAATGTGAACTGACGTTCAAAAATAAAACATTTGAAAACGGACCATTTTCCACATTTCTGAAGCATGACGTAATGGGGGGGTGTTATCTCTTTTGTCGAAAATCAGCCGTTTTTGCTCGAACATTAAATGCCTCCAAATGGTATTTATTTCACTTCCCGAGCCCCTGGAAGCATGAAAATCACTTTAAACATGCTAATTTTAGCTCTAACACTGATGATCCACCTACAAATGTGAACTGACGTTCAAAAATAAAACATTTGAAAACGGACCATTTTCCACATTTCTGAAGCATGACGTAATGGGGGGGTGTTATCTCTTTTGTCGAAAATCAGCCGTTTTTGCTCGAACATTAAATGCCTCCAAATGGTATTTATTTCACTTCCCGAGCCCCTGGAAGCATGAAAATCACTTTAAACATGCTAATTTTAGCTCTAACACTGATGATCCACCTACAAATGTGAACTGACGTTCAAAAATAAAACATTTGAAAACGGACCATTTTCCACATTTCTGAAGCATGACGTAATGGGGGGGTGTTATCTCTTTTGTCGAAAATCAGCCGTTTTTGCTTGAACATTAAATGCCTCCAAATGGTATTTAATTAACTTCCCGAGCCCCTGGAAGCATGAAAATCACTTTAAACATGCTAATTTTAGCTCTAACACTGATGATCCACCTACAAATGGGAACTGACGTTCAAAAATAAAACATTTGAAAACGGACCATTTTCCACATTTCTGAAGCATGACGTAATGGGGGGGTGTTATCTCTTTTGTCGAAAATCAGCTGTTTTTGCTCGAACATTAAATGCCTCCAAATGGTATTTAATTACCTTCCCGAGCCCCTGGAAGCATGAAAATCACTTTAAACATGCTAATTTTAGCTCTAACACTGATGATCCACCTACAAATGTGAACTGACGTTCAAAAATAAAACATTTGAAAAAGGACCATTTTCCACATTTCTGAAGCATGACGTAATGGGGGGGTGTTATCTCTTTTGTCGAAAATCAGCCGTTTTTGCTCGAACATTAAATGCCTCCAAATGGTATTTAATTAACTTCCCGAGCCCCTGGAAGCATGAAAATCACTTTAAACATGCTAATTTTAGCTCTAACACTGATGATCCACCTACAAACGTGAACTGACGTTCAAAAATAAAACATTTGAAAACGGACCATTTTCCACATTTCTGAAGCATGACGTAATGGGGGGGTGTTATCTCTTTTGTCGAAAATCAGCCGTTTTTGCTCGAACATTAAATGCCTCCAAATGGTATTTATTTCACATTTCACTTCCCGAGCCCCTGGAAGCATTAAAATCACTTTAAACATGCTAATTTTAGCTCTAACACTGATGATCCACCTACAAATGTGAACTGACGTTCAAAAATAAAACATTTGAAAACGGACCATTTTCCACATTTCTGAAGCATGACGTAATGGGGGGGTGTTATCTCTTTTGTCGAAAATCAGCCGTTTTTGCTCGAACATTAAATGCCTCCAAATGGTATTTAATTAACTTCCCGGGGTGAAGAAACCCTTTTTGAGAACTCAGAGTGAGTAAATTGGCCATTTTCATGCACTTTTAACCATTCCATAAATCTTGTGTTTTGGGCCCCTGGAAGCATGAAAATCACTTTAAACATGCTAATTTTAGCTCTAACACTGATGATCCACCTACAAATGTGAACTGACGTTCAAAAATAAAACATTTGAAAACGGACCATTTTCCACATTTCTGAAGCATGACGTAATGGGGGGGTGTTATCTCTTTTGTCGAAAATGAGCCGTTTTTGCTCGAACATTAAATGCCTCCAAATGGTATTTATTTCACTTCCCGAGCCCCTGGAAGCATGAAAATCACTTTAAACATGCTAATTTTAGCTCTAACACTGATGATCCACCTACAAATGTGAACTGACGTTCAAAAATAAAACATTTGAAAACGGACCATTTTCCACATTTCTGAAGCATGACGTAATGGGGGGGTGTTATCTCTTTTGTCGAAAATCAGCCGTTTTTGCTTGAACATTAAATGCCTCCAAATGGTATTTAATTAACTTCCCGAGCCCCTGGAAGCATGAAAATCACTTTAAACATGCTAATTTTAGCTCTAACACTGATGATCCACCTACAAATGTGAACTGACGTTCAAAAATAAAACATTTGAAAACGGACCATTTTCCACATTTCTGAAGCATGACGTAATGGGGGGGTGTTATCTCTTTTGTCGAAAATCAGCTGTTTTTGCTCGAACATTAAATGCCTCCAAATGGTATTTAATTAACTTCCCGGGGTGAAGAAACCCTTTTTGAGAACTCAGAGTGAGTAAATTGGCCATTTTCATGCACTTTTAACCATTCCATAAATCTTGTGTTTTAGGCCCCTGGAAGCATGAAAATCACTTTAAACATGCTAATTTTAGCTCTAACACTGATGATCCACCTACAAATGTGAACTGACGTTCAAAAATAAAACATTTGAAAACGGACCATTTTCCACATTTCTGAAGCATGACGTAATTGGGGGGTGTTATCTCTTTTGTCGAAAATCAGCCGTTTTTGCTCGAACATTAAATGCCTCCAAATGGTATTTAATTAACTTCCCGAGCCCCTGGAAGCATGAAAATCACTTTAAACATGCTAATTTTAGCTCTAACACTGATGATCCACCTACAAATGTGAACTGACGTTCAAAAATAAAACATTTGAAAACTGACCATTTTCCACATTTCTGAAGCATGACGTAATGGGGTGGGTGTTATCTCTTTTGTCGAAAATCAGCCGTTTTTGCTCGAACATTAAATGCCTCCAAATGGTATTTAATTAACTTCCCGAGCCCCTGGAAGCATAAAAATCACTTTAAACATGCTAATTTTAGCTCTAACACTGATGATCCACCTACAAATGTGAACTGACGTTCAAAAATAAAACATTTGAAAACGGACCATTTTCCACATTTCTGAAGCATGACGTAATGGGGGGGTGTTATCTCTTTTGTCGAAAATCAGCCGTTTTTGCTCAAACATTAAATGCCTCCAAATGGTATTTAATTAACTTCCCGGGGTGAAGAAACCCTTTTTGAGAACTCAGAGTGAGTAAATTGGCCATTTTCATGCACTTTTAACCATTCCATTAATCTTGTGTTTTGGGCCCCTGGAAGCATGAAAATCACTTTAAACATGCTAATTTTAGCTCTAACACTGATGATCCACCTACAAATGTGAACTGACGTTCAAAAATAAAACATTTGAAAACGGACCATTTTCCACATTTCTGAAGCATGACGTAATGGGGGGTGTTATCTCTTTTGTCGAAAATCAGCCGTTTTTGCTCGAACATTAAATGCCTCCAAATGGTATTTAATTAACTTCCCGAGCCCCTGGAAGCATGAAAATCACTTTAAACATGCTAATTTTAGCTCTAACACTGATGATCCACCTACAAATGTGAACTGACGTTCAAAAATAAAACATTTGAAAACGGACCATTTTCCACATTTCTGAAGCATGACGTAATGGGGGGGTGTTATCTCTTTTGTCGAAAATCAGCTGTTTTTGCTCGAACATTAAATGCCTCCAAATGGTATTTAATTACCTTCCCGAGCCCCTGGAAGCATGAAAATCACTTTAAACATGCTAATTTTAGCTCTAACACTGATGATCCACCTACAAATGTGAACTGACGTTCAAAAATAAAAACATTTGAAAACGGACCATTTTCCACATTTCTGAAGCATGACGTAATGGGGGGGTGTTATCTCTTTTGTCGAAAATCAGCCGTTTTTGCTCGAACATTAAATGCCTCCAAATGGTATTTAATTAACTTCCCGAGCCCCTGGAAGCATGAAAATCACTTTAAACATGCTAATTTTAGCTCTAACACTGATGATCCACCTACAAACGTGAACTGACGTTCAAAAATAAAACATTTGAAAACGGACCATTTTCCACATTTCTGAAGCATGACGTAATGGGGGGGTGTTATCTCTTTTGTCGAAAATCAGCCGTTTTTGCTCGAACATTAAATGCCTCCAAATGGTATTTATTTCACATTTCACTTCCCGAGCCCCTGGAAGCATGAAAATCACTTTAAACATGCTAATTTTAGCTCTAACACTGATGATCCACCTACAAATGTGAACTGACGTTCAAAAATAAAACATTTGAAAACGGACCATTTTCCACATTTCTGAAGCATGACGTAATGGGGGGGTGTTATCTCTTTTGTCGAAAATCAGCCATTTTTGCTCGAACATTAAATGCCTCCAAATGGTATTTAATTAACTTCCCGGGGTGAAGAAACCCTTTTTGAGAACTCAGAGTGAGTATATTGGCCATTTTCATGCACTTTTAACCATTCCATAAATCTTGTGTTTTGGGCCCCTGGAAGCATGAAAATCACTTTAAACATGCTAATTTTAGCTCTAACACTGATGATCCACCTACAAATGTGAACTGACGTTCAAAAATAAAACATTTGAAAACGGACCATTTTCCAGATTTCTAAAGCATGACGTAATGGGGGGGTGGTATCTCTTTTGTCGAAAATCAGCCGTTTTTGCTCGAACATTAAATGCCTCCAAATGGTATTTAATTAACTTCCCGAGCCCCTGGAAGCATGAAAATCACTTTAAACATGCTAATTTTAGCTCTAACACTGATGATCCACCTACAAATGTGAACTGACGTTCAAAAATAAAACATTTGAAAACGGACCATTTTCCACATTTCTGAAGCATGACGTAATGGGTGGGTGTTATCTCTTTTGTCGAAAATCAGCCGTTTTTGCTCGAACATTAAATGCCTCCAAATGGTATTTATTTCACTTCCCGAGCCCCTGGAAGCATGAAAATCACTTTAAACATGCTAATTTTAGCTCTAACACTGATGATCCACCTACAAATGTGAACTGACGTTCAAAAATAAAACATTTGAAAACGGACCATTTTCCACATTTCTGAAGCATGACGTAATGGGGGGGTGTTATCTCTTTTGTCGAAAATCAGCCGTTTTTGCTCAAACATTAAATGCCTCCAAATGGTATTTAATTAACTTCCCGAGCCCCTGGAAGCATGAAAATCACTTTAAACATGCTAATTTTAGCTCTAACACTGATGATCCACCTACAAATGTGAAATGACGTTCAAAAATAAAACATTTGAAAACGGACCATTTTCCACATTTCTGAAGCATGACGTAATGGGGGGGTGTTATCTCTTTTGTCGAAAATCAGCCGTTTTTGCTCGAACATTAAATGCCTCCAAATGGTATTTAATTAACTTCCCGGGGTGAAGAAACCCTTTTTGAGAACTCAGAGTGAGTAAATTGGCCATTTTCATGCACTTTTAACCATTCCATAAATCTTGTGTTTTAGGCCCCTGGAAGCATGAAAATCACTTTAAACATGCTAATTTTAGCTCTAACACTGATGATCCACCTACAAATGTGAACTGACGTTCAAAAATAAAACATTTGAAAACGGACCATTTTCCACATTTCTGAAGCATGACGTAATTGGGGGGTGTTATCTCTTTTGTCGAAAATCAGCCGTTTTTGCTCGAACATTAAATGCCTCCAAATGGTATTTAATTAACTTCCCGAGCCCCTGGAAGCATGAAAATCACTTTAAACGTGCTAATTTTAGCTCTAACACTGATGATCCACCTACAAATGTGAACTGACGTTCAAAAATAAAACATTTGAAAACTGACCATTTTCCACATTTCTGAAGCATGACGTAATGGGGTGGGTGTTATCTCTTTTGTCGAAAATCAGCCGTTTTTGCTCGAACATTAAATGCCTCCAAATGGTATTTAATTAACTTCCCGAGCCCCTGGAAGCATAAAAATCACTTTAAACATGCTAATTTTAGCTCTAACACTGATGATCCACCTACAAATGTGAACTGACGTTCAAAAATAAAACATTTGAAAACGGACCATTTTCCACATTTCTGAAGCATGACGTAATGGGGGGGTGTTATCTCTTTTGTCGAAAATCAGCCGTTTTTGCTCAAACATTAAATGCCTCCAAATGGTATTTAATTAACTTCCCGGGGTGAAGAAACCCTTTTTGAGAACTCAGAGTGAGTAAATTGGCCATTTTCATGCACTTTTAACCATTCCATTAATCTTGTGTTTTGGGCCCCTGGAAGCATGAAAATCACTTTAAACATGCTAATTTTAGCTCTAACACTGATGATCCACCTACAAATGTGAACTGACGTTCAAAAATAAAACATTTGAAAACGGACCATTTTCCACATTTCTGAAGCATGACGTAATGGGGGGGTGTTATCTCTTTTGTCGAAAATCAGCCGTTTTTGCTCGAACATTAAATGCCTCCAAATGGTATTTATTTCACTTCCCGAGCCCCTGGAAGCATGAAAATCACTTTAAACATGCTAATTTTAGCTCTAACACTGATGATCCACCTACAAATGTGAACTGACGTTCAAAAATAAAACATTTGAAAACGGACCATTTTCCACATTTCTGAAGCATGACGTAATGGGGGGGTGTTATCTCTTTTGTCGAAAATCAGCCGTTTTTGCTCGAACATTAAATGCCTCCAAATGGTATTTATTTCACTTCCCGAGCCCCTGGAAGCATGAAAATCACTTTAAACATGCTAATTTTAGCTCTAACACTGATGATCCACCTACAAATGTGAACTGATGTTCAAAAATAAAACATTTGAAAACGGACCATTTTCCACATTTCTGAAGCATGACGTAATCGGGGGGTGTTATCTCTTTTGTCGAAAATCAGCCGTTTTTGCTCGAACATTAAATGCCTCCAAATGGTATTTATTTCACTTCCCGAGCCCCTGGAAGCATGAAAATCACTTTAAAAATGCTAATTTTAGCTCTAACACTGATGATCCACCTACAAATGTGAACTGACGTTCAAAAATAAAACATTTGAAAACGGACCATTTTCCACATTTCTGAAGCATGACGTAATGGGGGGGTGTTATCTCTTTTGTCGAAAATCAGCCGTTTTTGCTCGAACATTAAATGCCTCCAAATGGTATTTAATTAACTTCCCGAGCCCCTGAAAGCATGAAAATCACTTTAAACATGCTAATTTTAGCTCTAACACTGATGATCCACCTACAAATGTGAACTGACGTTCAAAAATAAAACATTTGAAAACGGACCATTTTCCACATTTCTGAAGCATGACGTAATGGGGGGGTGTTATCTCTTTTGTCGAAAATCAACCGTTTTTGCTCGAACATTAAATGCCTCCAAATGGTATTTAATTAACTTCCCGGGGTGAAGAAACCCTTTTTGAGAACTCAGAGTGAGTAAATTGGCCATTTTCATGCACTTTTAACCATTCCATAAATCTTGTGTTTTGGGCCCCTGGAAGCATGAAAATCACTTTAAACATGCTAATTTTAGCTCTAACACTGATGATCCACCTACAAATGTGAACTGACGTTCAAAAATAAAACATTTGAAAACGGACCATTTTCCACATTTCTGAAGCATGACGTAATGGGGGGGTGTTATCTCTTTTGTCGAAAATGAGCCGTTTTTGCTCGAACATTAAATGCCTCCAAATGGTATTTAATGAACTTCCCGAGCCCCTGGAAGCATGAAAATCACTTTAAACATGCTAATTTTAGCTCTAACACTGATGATCCACCTACAAATGTGAACTGACATTCAAAAATAAAACATTTGAAAACGGACCATTTTCCACATTTCTGAAGCATGACGTAATGGGGGGTGTTATCTCTTTTGTCGAAAATCAGCCGTTTTTGCTCGAACATTAAATGCCTCCAAATGGTATTTATTTCACTTCCCGGGGTGAAGAAACCCTTTTTGAGAACTCAGAGTGAGTAAATTGGCCATTTTCATGCACTTTTAACCATTCCATTAATCTTGTGTTTTGGGCCCCTGGAAGCATAAAAATCACTTTAAACATGCTAATTTTAGCTCTAACACTGATGATCCACCTACAAATGTGAACTGACGTTCAAAAATAAAACATTTGAAAACGGACCATTTTCCACATTTCTGAAGCATGACGTAATGGGGGGGGTGTTATCTCTTTTGTCGAAAATCAGCCGTTTTTGCTCGAACATTAAATGCCTCCAAATGGTATTTAATTAACTTCCCGGGGTGAAGAAACCCTTTTTGAGAACTCAGAGTGAGTAAATTGGCCATTTTCATGCACTTTTAACCATTCCATAAATCTTGTGTTTTGGGCCCCTGGAAGCATGAAAATCACTTTAAACATGCTAATTTTAGCTCTAACACTGATGATCCACCTACAAATGTGAACTGACGTTCAAAAATAAAACATTTGAAAACGGACCATTTTCCACATTTCTGAAGCATGACGTAATGGGGGGGTGTTATCTCTTTTGTCGAAAATCAGCCGTTTTTGCTCGAACATTAAATGCCTCCAAATGGTATTTAATTAACTTCCCGAGCCCCTGGAAGCATGAAAATCACTTTAAACATGCTAATTTTAGCTCTAACACTGATGATCCACCTACAAATGTGAACTGACGTTCAAAAATAAAACATTTGAAAACGGACCATTTTCCACATTTCTGAAGCATGACGTAATGGGGGGGTGTTATCTCTTTTGTCGAAAATCAGCCGTTTTTGCTCGAACATTAAATGCCTCCAAATGGTATTTAATTAACTTCCCTGGGTGAAGAAACCCTTTTTGAGAACTCAGAGTGAGTAAATTGGCCATTTTCATGCACCTTTAACCATTCCATAAATCTTGTGTTTTGGGCCCCTGGAAGCATGAAAATCACTTTAAACATGCTAATTTTAGCTCTAACACTGATGATCCACCTACAAATGTGAACTGACGTTCAAAAATAAAACATTTGAAAACGGACCATTTTCCACATTTCTGAAGCATGACGTAATGGGGGGGTGTTATCTCTTTTGTCGAAAATCAGCCGTTTTTGCTCGAACATTAAATGCCTCCAAATGGTATTTATTTCACTTCCCGAGCCCCTGGAAGCATGAAAATCACTTTAAACATGCTAATTTTAGCTCTAACACTGATGATCCACCTACAAATGTGAACTGACGTTCAAAAATAAAACATTTGAAAACGGACCATTTTCCACATTTCTGAAGCATGACGTAATGGGGGGGTGTTATCTCTTTTGTCGAAAATCAGCCGTTTTTGCTCGAACATTAAATGCCTCCAAATGGTATTTATTTCACTTCCCGAGCCCCTGGAAGCATGAAAATCACTTTAAACATGCTAATTTTAGCTCTAACACTGATGATCCACCTACAAATGTGAACTGACGTTCAAAAATAAAACATTTGAAAACGGACCATTTTCCACATTTCTGAAGCATGACGTAATGGGGGGGTGTTATCTCTTTTGTCGAAAATCAGCCGTTTTTGCTTGAACATTAAATGCCTCCAAATGGTATTTAATTAACTTCCCGAGCCCCTGGAAGCATGAAAATCACTTTAAACATGCTAATTTTAGCTCTAACACTGATGATCCACCTACAAATGGGAACTGACGTTCAAAAATAAAACATTTGAAAATGGACCATTTTCCACATTTCTGAAGCATGACGTAATGGGGGGGTGTTATCTCTTTTGTCGAAAATCAGCTGTTTTTGCTCGAACATTAAATGCCTCCAAATGGTATTTAATTACCTTCCCGAGCCCCTGGAAGCATGAAAATCACTTTAAACATGCTAATTTTAGCTCTAACACTGATGATCCACCTACAAATGTGAACTGACGTTCAAAAATAAAACATTTGAAAACGGACCATTTTCCACATTTCTGAAGCATGACGTAATGGGGGGGTGTTATCTCTTTTGTCGAAAATCAGCCGTTTTTGCTCGAACATTAAATGCCTCCAAATGGTATTTAATTAACTTCCCGAGACCCTGGAAGCATGAAAATCACTTTAAACATGCTAATTTTAGCTCTAACACTGATGATCCACCTACAAACGTGAACTGACGTTCAAAAATAAAACATTTGAAAACGGACCATTTTCCACATTTCTGAAGCATGACGTAATGGGGGGGTGTTATCTCTTTTGTCGAAAATCAGCCGTTTTTGCTCGAACATTAAATGCCTCCAAATGGTATTTATTTCACATTTCACTTCCCGAGCCCCTGGAAGCATTAAAATCACTTTAAACATGCTAATTTTAGCTCTAACACTGATGATCCACCTACAAATGTGAACTGACGTTCAAAAATAAAACATTTGAAAACGGACCATTTTCCACATTTCTGAAGCATGACGTAATGGGGGGGTGTTATCTCTTTTGTCGAAAATCAGCCGTTTTTGCTCGAACATTAAATGCCTCCAAATGGTATTTAATTAACTTCCCGGGGTGAAGAAACCCTTTTTGAGAACTCAGAGTGAGTAAATTGGCCATTTTCATGCACTTTTAACCATTCCATAAATCTTGTGTTTTGGGCCCCTGGAAGCATGAAAATCACTTTAAACATGCTAATTTTAGCTCTAACACTGATGATCCACCTACAAATGTGAACTGACGTTCAAAAATAAAACATTTGAAAACGGACCATTTTCCACATTTCTGAAGCATGACGTAATGGGGGGGTGTTATCTCTTTTGTCGAAAATGAGCCGTTTTTGCTCGAACATTAAATGCCTCCAAATGGTATTTATTTCACTTCCCGAGCCCCTGGAAGCATGAAAATCACTTTAAACATGCTAATTTTAGCTCTAACACTGATGATCCACCTACAAATGTGAACTGACGTTCAAAAATAAAACATTTGAAAACGGACCATTTTCCACATTTCTGAAGCATGACGTAATGGGGGGGTGTTATCTCTTTTGTCGAAAATCAGCCGTTTTTGCTTGAACATTAAATGCCTCCAAATGGTATTTAATTAACTTCCCGAGCCCCTGGAAGCATGAAAATCACTTTAAACATGCTAATTTTAGCTCTAACACTGATGATCCACCTACAAATGTGAACTGACGTTCAAAAATAAAACATTTGAAAACGGACCATTTTCCACATTTCTGAAGCATGACGTAATGGGGGGGTGTTATCTCTTTTGTCGAAAATCAGCTGTTTTTGCTCGAACATTAAATGCCTCCAAATGGTATTTAATTACCTTCCCGAGCCCCTGGAAGCATGAAAATCACTTTAAACATGCTAATTTTAGCTCTAACACTGATGATCCACCTACAAATGTGAACTGACGTTCAAAAATAAAACATTTGAAAACGGACCATTTTCCACATTTCTGAAGCATGACGTAATGGGGGGGTGTTATCTCTTTTGTCGAAAATCAGCCGTTTTTGCTCGAACATTAAATGCCTCCAAATGGTATTTAATTAACTTCCCGAGCCCCTGGAAGCATGAAAATCACTTTAAACATGCTAATTTTAGCTCTAACACTGATGATCCACCTACAAACGTGAACTGACGTTCAAAAATAAAACATTTGAAAACGGACCATTTTCCACATTTCTGAAGCATGACGTAATGGGGGGGTGTTATCTCTTTTGTCGAAAATCAGCCGTTTTTGCTCGAACATTAAATGCCTCCAAATGGTATTTATTTCACATTTCACTTCCCGAGCCCCTGGAAGCATTAAAATCACTTTAAACATGCTAATTTTAGCTCTAACACTGATGATCCACCTACAAATGTGAACTGACGTTCAAAAATAAAACATTTGAAAACGGACCATTTTCCACATTTCTGAAGCATGACGTAATGGGGGGGTGTTATCTCTTTTGTCGAAAATCAGCCGTTTTTGCTCGAACATTAAATGCCTCCAAATGGTATTTAATTAACTTCCCGGGGTGAAGAAACCCTTTTTGAGAACTCAGAGTGAGTAAATTGGCCATTTTCATGCACTTTTAACCATTCCATAAATCTTGTGTTTTGGGCCCCTGGAAGCATGAAAATCACTTTAAACATGCTAATTTTAGCTCTAACACTGATGATCCACCTACAAATGTGAACTGACATTCAAAAATAAAACATTTGAAAACGGACCATTTTCCACATTTCTGAAGCATGACGTAATGGGGGGGTGTTATCTCTTTTGTCGAAAATGAGCCGTTTTTGCTCGAACATTAAATGCCTCCAAATGGTATTTAATGAACTTCCCGAGCCCCTGGAAGCATGAAAATCACTTTAAACATGCTAATTTTAGCTCTAACACTGATGATCCACCTACAAATGTGAACTGACGTTCAAAAATAAAACATTTGAAAACGGACCATTTTCCACATTTCTGAAGCATGACGTAATGGGGGGGTGTTATCTCTTTTGTCGAAAATCAGCCGTTTTTGCTCGAACATTAAATGCCTCCAAATGGTATTTATTTCACTTCCCGGGGTGAAGAAACCCTTTTTGAGAACTCAGAGTGAGTAAATTGGCCATTTTCATGCACTTTTAACCATTCCATTAATCTTGTGTTTTGGGCCCCTGGAAGCATAAAAATCACTTTAAACATGCTAATTTTAGCTCTAACACTGATGATCCACCTACAAATGTGAACTGACGTTCAAAAATAAAACATTTGAAAACGGACCATTTTCCACATTTCTGAAGCATGACGTAATGGGGGGGTGTTATCTCTTTTGTCGAAAATCAGCCGTTTTTGCTCGAACATTAAATGCCTCCAAATGGTATTTAATTAACTTCCCGGGGTAAAGAAACCCTTTTTGAGAACTCAGAGTGAGTAAATTGGCCATTTTCATGCACTTTTAACCATTCCATAAATCTTGTGTTTTGGGCCCCTGGAAGCATGAAAATCACTTTAAACATGCTAATTTTAGCTCTAACACTGATGATCCACCTACAAATGTGAACTGACGTTCAAAAATAAAACATTTGAAAACGGACCATTTTCCACATTTCTGAAGCATGACGTAATGGGGGGGTGTTATCTCTTTTGTCGAAAATCAGCCGTTTTTGCTCGAACATTAAATGCCTCCAAATGGTATTTAATTAACTTCCCGAGCCCCTGGAAGCATGAAAATCACTTTAAACATGCTAATTTTAGCTCTAACACTGATGATCCACCTACAAATGTGAACTGACGTTAAAAAATAAAACATTTGAAAACGGACCATTTTCCACATTTCTGAAGCATGACGTAATGGGGGGATGTTATATCTTTTGTCGAAAATCAGTCGTTTTTGCTCGAACATTAAATGCCTCCAAATGGTATTTAATTAACTTCCCTGGGTGAAGAAACCCTTTTTGAGAACTCAGAGTGAGTAAATTGGCCATTTTCATGCACCTTTAACCATTCCATAAATCTTGTGTTTTGGGCCCCTGGAAGCATGAAAATCACTTTAAACATGCTAATTTTAGCTCTAACACTGATGATCCACCTACAAATGTGAACTGACGTTCAAAAATAAAACATTTGAAAACGGACCATTTTCCACATTTCTGAAGCATGACGTAATGGGGGGGTGTTATCTCTTTTGTCGAAAATCAGCCGTTTTTGCTCGAACATTAAATGCCTCCAAATGGTATTTATTTCACTTCCCGAGCCCCTGGAAGCATGAAAATCACTTTAAACATGCTAATTTTAGCTCTAACACTGATGATCCACCTACAAATGTGAACTGACGTTCAAAAATAAAACATTTGAAAACGGACCATTTTCCACATTTCTGAAGCATGACGTAATGGGGGGGTGTTATCTCTTTTGTCGAAAATCAGCCGTTTTTGCTCGAACATTAAATGCCTCCAAATGGTATTTATTTCACTTCCCGAGCCCCTGGAAGCATGAAAATCACTTTAAACATGCTAATTTTAGCTCTAACACTGATGATCCACCTACAAATGTGAACTGACGTTCAAAAATAAAACATTTGAAAACGGACCATTTTCCACATTTCTGAAGCATGACGTAATGGGGGGGTGTTATCTCTTTTGTCGAAAATCAGCCGTTTTTGCTCGAACATTAAATGCCTCCAAATGGTATTTAATTAACTTCCCGAGCCCCTGGAAGCATGAAAATCACTTTAAACATGCTAATTTTAGCTCTAACACTGATGATCCACCTACAAATGTGAACTGACGTTCAAAAATAAAACATTTGAAAACGGACCATTTTCCACATTTCTGAAGCATGACGTAATGGGGGGGTGTTATCTCTTTTGTCGAAAATCAGCTGTTTTTGCTCGAACATTAAATGCCTCCAAATGGTATTTATTTCACATTTCACTTCCCGAGCCCCTGGAAGCATGAAAATCACTTTAAACATGCTAATTTTAGCTCTAACACTGATGATCCACCTACAAATGTGAACTGACGTTCAAAAATAAAACATTTGAAAACGGACCATTTTCCACATTTCTGAAGCAGGACGTAATGGGGGGGTGTTATCTCTTTTGTCGAAAATCAGCCGTTTTTGCTCGAACATTAAATGCCTCCAAATGGTATTTAATTAACTTCCCGAGCCCCTGGAAGCATGAAAATCACTTTAAACATGCAAATTTTAGCTCTAACACTGATGATCCACCTACAAACGTGAACTGACGTTCAAAAATAAAACATTTGAAAACGGACCATTTTCCACATTTCTGAAGCATGACGTAATGGGGGGGTGTTATCTCTTTTGTCGAAAATCAGCCGTTTTTGCTCAAACATTAAATGCCTCCAAATGGTATTTATTTCACATTTCACTTCCCGAGCCCCTGGAAGCATGAAAATCACTTTAAACATGCTAATTTTAGCTCTAACACTGATGATCCACCTACAAATGTGAACTGACGTTCAAAAATAAAACATTTGAAAACGGACCATTTTCCAGATTTCTAAAGCATGACGTAATGGGGGGGTGGTATCTCTTTTGTCGAAAATCAGCCGTTTTTGCTCGAACATTAAATGCCTCCAAATGGTATTTAATTAACTTCCCGAGCCCCTGGAAGCATGAAAATCACTTTAAACATGCTAATTTTAGCTCTAACACTGATGATCCACCTACAAATGTGAACTGACGTTCAAAAATAAAACATTTGAAAACGGACCATTTTCCACATTTCTGAAGCATGACGTAATGGGGGGGTGTTATCTCTTTTGTCGAAAATCAGCCGTTTTTGCTCGAACATTAAATGCCTCCAAATGGTATTTATTTCACTTCCCGGGGTGAAGAAACCCTTTTTGAGAACTCAGAGTGAGTAAATTGGCCATTTTCATGCACTTTTAACCATTCCATTAATCTTGTGTTTTGGGCCCCTGGAAGCATGAAAATCACTTTAAACATGCTAATTTTAGCTCTAACACTGATGATCCACCTACAAATGTGAACTGACGTTCAAAAATAAAACATTTGAAAACGGACCATTTTCCACATTTCTGAAGCATGACGTAATGGGGGGGTGTTATCTCTTTTGTCGAAAATCAGCCGTTTTTGCTCGAACATTAAATGCCTCCAAATGGTATTTAATTAACTTCCCGAGCCCCTGGAAGCATGAAAATCACTTTAAACATGCTAATTTTAGCTCTAACACTGATGATCCACCTACAAATGTGAACTGACGTTCAAAAATAAAACATTTGAAAACGGACCATTTTCCACATTTCTGAAGCATGACGTAATGGGGGGGTGTTATCTCTTTTGTCGAAAATCAGCCGTTTTTGCTCGAACATTAAATGCCTCCAAATGGTATTTAATTAACTTCCCGGGGTGAAGAAACCCTTTTTGAGAACTCAGAGTGAGTAAATTGGCCATTTTCATGCACTTTTAACCATTCCATAAATCTTGTGTTTTGGGCCCCTGGAAGCATGAAAATCACTTTAAACATGCTAATTTTAGCTCTAACACTGATGATCCACCTACAAATGTGAACTGACGTTCAAAAATAAAACATTTGAAAACAAACCATTTTCCACATTTCTGAAGCATGACGTAATGGGGGGGTGTTATCTCTTTTGTCGAAAATGAGCCGTTTTTGCTCGAACATTAAATGCCTCCAAATGGTATTTAATGAACTTCCCGAGCCCCTGGAAGCATGAAAATCACTTTAAACATGCTAATTTTAGCTCTAACACTGATGATCCACCTACAAATGTGAACTGACGTTCAAAAATAAAACATTTGAAAACGGACCATTTTCCACATTTCTGAAGCATGACGTAATGGGGGGGTGTTATCTCTTTTGTCGAAAATCAGCCGTTTTTGCTCGAACATTAAATGCCTCCAAATGGTATTTATTTCACTTCCCGGGGTGAAGAAACCCTTTTTGAGAACTCAGAGTGAGTAAATTGGCCATTTTCATGCACTTTTAACCATTCCATTAATCTTGTGTTTTGGGCCCCTGGAAGCATAAAAATCACTTTAAACATGCTAATTTTAGCTCTAACACTGATGATCCACCTACAAATGTGAACTGACGTTCAAAAATAAAACATTTGAAAACGGACCATTTTCCACATTTCTGAAGCATGACGTAATGGGGGGGTGTTATCTCTTTTGTCGAAAATCAGCCGTTTTTGCTCGAACATTAAATGCCTCCAAATGGTATTTAATTAACTTCCCGGGGTGAAGAAACCCTTTTTGAGAACTCAGAGTGAGTAAATTGGCCATTTTCATGCACTTTTAACCATTCCATAAATCTTGTGTTTTGGGCCCCTGGAAGCATGAAAATCACTTTAAACATGCTAATTTTAGCTCTAACACTGATGATCCACCTACAAATGTGAACTGACGTTCAAAAATAAAACATTTGAAAACGGACCATTTTCCACATTTCTGAAGCATGACGTAATGGGGGGGTGTTATCTCTTTTGTCGAAAATCAGCCGTTTTTGCTCGAACATTAAATGCCTCCAAATGGTATTTAATTAACTTCCCGAGCCCCTGGAAGCATGAAAATCACTTTAAACATGCTAATTTTAGCTCTAACACTGATGATCCACCTACAAATGTGAACTGACGTTCAAAAATAAAACATTTGTAAACGGACCATTTTCCACATTTCTGAAGCATGACGTAATGGGGGGGTGTTATCTCTTTTGTCGAAAATCAGCCGTTTTTGCTCGAACATTAAATGCCTCCAAATGGTATTTAATTAACTTCCCGGGGTGAAGAAACCCTTTTTGAGAACTCAGAGTGAGTAAATTGGCCATTTTCATGCACTTTTAACCATTCCATAAATCTTGTGTTTTGGGGCCCTGGAAGCATGAAAATCACTTTAAACATGCTAATTTTAGCTCTAACACTGATGATCCACCTACAAATGTGAACTGACGTTCAAAAATAAAACATTTGAAAACGGACCATTTTCCACATTTCTGAAGCATGACGTAATGGGGGGGTGTTATCTCTTTTGTCGAAAATCAGCCGTTTTTGCTCGAACATTAAATGCCTCCAAATGGTATTTAATTAACTTCCCGAGTCCCTGGAAGCATGAAAATCACTTTAAACATGATAATTTTAGCTCTAACACTGATGATCCACCTACAAATGTGAACTGACGTTCAAAAATAAAACATTTGAAAACGGACCATTTTCCACATTTCTGAAGCATGACGTAATGGGGGGGTGTTATCTCTTTTGTCGAAAATCAGCTGTTTTTGCTCGAACATTAAATGCCTCCAAATGGTATTTAATTACCTTCCCGAGCCCCTGGAAGCATGAAAATCACTTTAAACATGCTAATTTTAGCTCTAACACTGATGATCCACCTACAAATGTGAACTGACGTTCAAAAATAAAACATTTGAAAACGGACCATTTTCCACATTTCTGAAGCATGACGTAATGGGGGGGTGTTATCTCTTTTGTCGAAAATCAGCCGTTTTTGCTCGAACATTAAATGCCTCCAAATGGTATTTAATTAACTTCCCGAGCCCCTGGAAGCATGAAAATCACTTTAAACATGCTAATTTTAGCTCTAACACTGATGATCCACCTACAAACGTGAACTGACGTTCAAAAATAAAACATTTGAAAACGGACCATTTTCCACATTTCTGAAGCATGACGTAATGGGGGGGTGTTATCTCTTTTGTCGAAAATCAGCCGTTTTTGCTCGAACATTAAATGCCTCCAAATGGTATTTATTTCACATTTCACTTCCCGAGCCCCTGGAAGCATGAAAATCACTTTAAACATGCTAATTTTAGCTCTAACACTGATGATCCACCTACAAATGTGAACTGACGTTCAAAAATAAAACATTTGAAAACGGACCATTTTCCACATTTCTGAAGCATGACGTAATGGGGGGGGTGTTATCTCTTTTGTCGAAAATCAGCCGTTTTTGCTCGAACATTAAATGCCTCCAAATGGTATTTAATTAACTTCCCGGGGTGAAGAAACCCTTTTTGAGAACTCAGAGTGAGTAAATTGGCCATTTTCATGCACTTTTAACCATTCCATAAATCTTGTGTTTTGGGCCCCTGGAAGCATGAAAATCACTTTAAACATGCTAATTTTAGCTCTAACACTGATGATCCACCTACAAATGTGAACTGACGTTCAAAAATAAAACATTTGAAAACGGACCATTTTCCAGATTTCTGAAGCATGACGTAATGGGGGGGTGGTATCTCTTTTGTCGAAAATCAGCCGTTTTTGCTCGAACATTAAATGCCTCCAAATGGTATTTAATTAACTTCCCGAGCCCCTGGAAGCATGAAAATCACTTTAAACATGCTAATTTTAGCTCTAACACTGATGATCCACCTACAAATGTGAACTGACGTTCAAAAATAAAACATTTGAAAACGGACCATTTTCCACATTTCTGAAGCATGACGTAATGGGGGGGTGTTATCTCTTTTGTCGAAAATCAGCCGTTTTTGCTCGAACATTAAATGCCTCCAAATGGTATTTATTTCACTTCCCGGGGTGAAGAAACCCTTTTTGAGAACTCAGAGTGAGTAAATTGGCCATTTTCATGCACTTTTAACCATTCCATAAATCTTGTGTTTTGGGCCCCTGGAAGCATGAAAATCACTTTAAACATGCTAATTTTAGCTCTAACACTGATGATCCACCTACAAATGTGAACTGACGTTCAAAAATAAAACATTTGAAAACGGACCATTTTCCACATTTCTGAAGCATGACGTAATGGGGGGGTGTTATCTCTTTTGTCGAAAATCAGCCGTTTTTGCTCGAACATTAAATGCCTCCAAATGGTATTTAATTAACTTCCCGAGCCCCTGGAAGCATGAAAATCACTTTAAACATGATAATTTTAGCTCTAACACTGATGATCCACCTACAAATGTGAACTGACGTTCAAAAATAAAACATTTGAAAACGGACCATTTTCCACATTTCTGAAGCATGACGTAATGGGGGGGTGTTATCTCTTTTGTCGAAAATCAGCTGTTTTTGCTCGAACATTAAATGCCTCCAAATGGTATTTAATTACCTTCCCGAGCCCCTGGAAGCATGAAAATCACTTTAAACATGCTAATTTTAGCTCTAACACTGATGATCCACCTACAAATGTGAACTGACGTTCAAAAATAAAACATTTGAAAACGGACCATTTTCCACATTTCTGAAGCATGACGTAATGGGGGGGTGTTATCTCTTTTGTCGAAAATCAGCCGTTTTTGCTCGAACATTAAATGCCTCCAAATGGTATTTAATTAACTTCCCGAGCCCCTGGAAGCATGAAAATCACTTTAAACATGCTAATTTTAGCTCTAACACTGATGATCCACCTACAAACGTGAACTGACGTTCAAAAATAAAACATTTGAAAACGGACCATTTTCCACATTTCTGAAGCATGACGTAATGGGGGGGTGTTATCTCTTTTGTCGAAAATCAGCCGTTTTTGCTCGAACATTAAATGCCTCCAAATGGTATTTATTTCACATTTCACTTCCCGAGCCCCTGGAAGCATGAAAATCACTTTAAACATGCTAATTTTAGCTCTAACACTGATGATCCACCTACAAATGTGAACTGACGTTCAAAAATAAAACATTTGAAAACGGACCATTTTCCACATTTCTGAAGCATGACGTAATGGGGGGGGTGTTATCTCTTTTGTCGAAAATCAGCCGTTTTTGCTCGAACATTAAATGCCTCCAAATGGTATTTAATTAACTTCCCGGGGTGAAGAAACCCTTTTTGAGAACTCAGAGTGAGTAAATTGGCCATTTTCATGCACTTTTAACCATTCCATAAATCTTGTGTTTTGGGCCCCTGGAAGCATGAAAATCACTTTAAACATGCTAATTTTAGCTCTAACACTGATGATCCACCTACAAATGTGAACTGACGTTCAAAAATAAAACATTTGAAAACGGACCATTTTCCAGATTTCTGAAGCATGACGTAATGGGGGGGTGGTATCTCTTTTGTCGAAAATCAGCCGTTTTTGCTCGAACATTAAATGCCTCCAAATGGTATTTAATTAACTTCCCGAGCCCCTGGAAGCATGAAAATCACTTTAAACATGCTAATTTTAGCTCTAACACTGATGATCCACCTACAAATGTGAACTGACGTTCAAAAATAAAACATTTGAAAACGGACCATTTTCCACATTTCTGAAGCATGACGTAATGGGGGGGTGTTATCTCTTTTGTCGAAAATCAGCCGTTTTTGCTCGAACATTAAATGCCTCCAAATGGTATTTATTTCACTTCCCGGGGTGAAGAAACCCTTTTTGAGAACTCAGAGTGAGTAAATTGGCCATTTTCATGCACTTTTAACCATTCCATTAATCTTGTGTTTTGGGCCCCTGGAAGCATGAAAATCACTTTAAACATGCTAATTTTAGCTCTAACACTGATGATCCACCTACAAATGTGAACTGACGTTCAAAAATAAAACATTTGAAAACGGACCATTTTCCACATTTCTGAAGCATGACGTAATGGGGGGGTGTTATCTCTTTTGTCGAAAATCAGCCGTTTTTGCTCGAACATTAAATGCCTCCAAATGGTATTTAATTAACTTCCCGAGCCCCTGGAAGCATGAAAATCACTTTAAACATGCTAATTTTAGCTCTAACACTGATGATCCACCTACAAATGTGAACTGACGTTCAAAAATAAAACATTTGAAAACGGACCATTTTCCACATTTCTGAAGCATGACGTAATGGGGGGGGTGTTATCTCTTTTGTCGAAAATCAGCCGTTTTTGCTCGAACATTAAATGCCTCCAAATGGTATTTAATTAACTTCCCGGGGTGAAGAAACCCTTTTTGAGAACTCAGAGTGAGTAAATTGGCCATTTTCATGCACTTTTAACCATTCCATAAATCTTGTGTTTTGGGCCCCTGGAAGCATGAAAATCACTTTAAACATGCTAATTTTAGCTCTAACACTGATGATCCACCTACAAATATGAACTGACGTTCAAAAATAAAACATTTGAAAACGGACCATTTTCCACATTTCTGAAGCATGACGTAATGGGGGGGTGTTAACTCTTTTGTCGAAAATCAGCCGTTTTTGCTCGAACATTAAATGCCTCCAAATGGTATTTATTTCACTTCCCGAGCCCCTGGAAGCATGAAAATCACTTTAAACATGCTAATTTTAGCTCTAACACTGATGATCCACCTACAAATGTGAACTGACGTTCAAAAATAAAACATTTGAAAACGGACCATTTTCCACATTTCTGAAGCATGACGTAATGGGGGGGGTGTTATCTCTTTTGTCGAAAATCAGCCGTTTTTGCTCGAACATTAAATGCCTCCAAATGGTATTTATTTCACTTCCCGAGCCCCTGGAAGCATGAAAATCACTATAAACATGCTAATTTTAGCTCTAACACTGATGATCCACCTACAAATGTGAACTGACGTTCAAAAATAAAACATTTGAAAACGGACCATTTTCCACATTTCTGAAGCATGACGTAATGGGGGGGTGTTATCTCTTTTGTCGAAAATCAGCCGTTTTTGCTCGAACATTAAATGCCTCCAAATGGTATTTAATTAACTTCCCGAGCCCCTGGAAGCATGAAAATCACTTTAAACATGCTAATTTTAGCTCTAACACTGATGATCCACCTACAAATGTGAACTGACGTTCAAAAATAAAACATTTGAAAACGGACCATTTTCCACATTTCTGAAGCATGACGTACTGGGGGGATGTTATCTCTTTTGTCGAAAATCAGCCGTTTTTGCTCGAACATTAAATGCCTCCAAATGGTATTTAATTAACTTCCCTGGGTGAAGAAACCCTTTTTGAGAACTCAGAGTGAGTAAATTGGCCATTTTCATGCACCTTTAACCATTCCATAAATCTTGTGTTTTGGGCCCCTGGAAGCATGAAAATCACTTTAAACATGCTAATTTTAGCTCTAACACTGATGATCCACCTACAAATGTGAACTGACGTTCAAAAATAAAACATTTGAAAACGGACCATTTTCCACATTTCTGAAGCATGACGTAATGGGGGGGTGTTATCTCTTTTGTCGAAAATCAGCCGTTTTTGCTCGAACATTAAATGCCTCCAAATGGTATTTATTTCACTTCCCGAGCCCCTGGAAGCATGAAAATCACTTTAAACATGCTAATTTTAGCTCTAACACTGATGATCCACCTACAAATGTGAACTGACGTTCAAAAATAAAACATTTGAAAACGGACCATTTTCCACATTTCTGAAGCATGACGTAATGGGGGGGTGTTATCTCTTTGTCGAAAATCAGCCGTTTTTGCTCGAACATTAAATGCCTCCAAATGGTATTTATTTCACTTCCCGAGCCCCTGGAAGCATGAAAATCACTTTAAACATGCTAATTTTAGCTCTAACACTGATGATCCACCTACAAATGTGAACTGACGTTCAAAAATAAAACATTTGAAAACGGACCATTTTCCACATTTCTGAAGCATGACGTAATGGGGGGGTGTTATCTCTTTTGTCGAAAATCAGCCGTTTTTGCTCGAACATTAAATGCCTCCAAATGGTATTTAATTAACTTCCCGAGCCCCTGGAAGCATGAAAATCACTTTAACATGCTAATTTTAGCTCTAACACTGATGATCCACCTACAAATGTGAACTGACGTTCAAAAATAAAACATTTGAAAACGGACCATTTTCCACATTTCTGAAGCATGACGTAATGGGGGGGTGTTATCTCTTTTGTCGAAAATCAGCTGTTTTTGCTCGAACATTAAATGCCTCCAAATGGTATTTAATTACCTTCCCGAGCCCCTGGAAGCATGAAAATCACTTTAAACATGCTAATTTTAGCTCTAACACTGATGATCCACCTACAAATGTGAACTGACGTTCAAAAATAAAACATTTGAAAACGGACCATTTTCCACATTTCTGAAGCATGACGTAATGGGGGGGTGTTATCTCTTTTGTCGAAAATCAGCCGTTTTTGCTCGAACATTAAATGCCTCCAAATGGTATTTATTTCACATTTCACTTCCCGAGCCCCTGGAAGCATGAAAATCACTTTAAACATGCTAATTTTAGCTCTAACACTGATGATCCACCTACAAATGTGAACTGACGTTCAAAAATAAAACATTTGAAAACGGACCATTTTCCACATTTCTGAAGCATGACGTAATGGGGGGGTGTTATCTCTTTTGTCGAAAATCAGCCGTTTTTGCTCGAACATTAAATGCCTCCAAATGGTATTTAATTAACTTCCCGGGGTGAAGAAACCCTTTTTGAGAACTCAGAGTGAGTAAATTGGCCATTTTCATGCACTTTTAACCAT
Source organism: Lissotriton vulgaris (assembly GCF_964263255.1). Lineage (NCBI taxonomy): Eukaryota > Metazoa > Chordata > Amphibia > Caudata > Salamandridae > Lissotriton > Lissotriton vulgaris. The sequence goes on from NW_028245278.1 coordinate 64,159, forward strand.
TCCATAAATCTTGTGTTTTGGGCCCCTGGAAGCATGAAAATCACTTTAAACATGCTAATTTTAGCTCTAACACTGATGATCCACCTACAAATGTGAACTGACGTTCAAAAATAAAACATTTGAAAACGGACCATTTTCCAGATTTCTAAAGCATGACGTAATGGGGGGGTGGTATCTCTTTTGTCGAAAATCAGCCGTTTTTGCTCGAACATTAAATGCCTCCAAATGGTATTTAATTAACTTCCCGAGCCCCTGGAAGCATGAAAATCACTTTAAACATGCTAATTTTAGCTCTAACACTGATGATCCACCTACAAATGTGAACTGACGTTCAAAAATAAAACATTTGAAAACGGACCATTTTCCACATTTCTGAAGCATGACGTAATGGGGGGGTGTTATCTCTTTTGTCGAAAATCAGCTGTTTTTGCTCGAACATTAAATGCCTCCAAATGGTATTTATTTCACTTCCCGGGGTGAAGAAACCCTTTTTGAGAACTCAGAGTGAGTAAATTGGCCATTTTCATGCACTTTTAACCATTCCATTAATCTTGTGTTTTGGGCCCCTGGAAGCATGAAAATCGCTTTAAACATGCTAATTTTAGCTCTAACACTGATGATCCACCTACAAATGTGAACTGACGTTCAAAAATAAAACATTTGAAAACGGACCGTTTTCCACATTTCTGAAGCATGACGTAATGGGGGGGTGTTATCTCTTTTGTCGAAAATCAGCCGTTTTTGCTCGAACATTAAATGCCTCCAAATGGTATTTAATTAACTTCCCGAGCCCCTGGAAGCATGAAAATCACTTTAAACATGCTAATTTTAGCTCTAACACTGATGATCCACCTACAAATGTGAACTGACGTTCAAAAATAAAACATTTGAAAACGGACCATTTTCCACATTTCTGAAGCATGACGTACTGGGGGGGTGTTATCTCTTTTGTCGAAAATCAGCCGTTTTTGCTCGAACATTAAATGCCTCCAAATGGTATTTAATTAACTTCCCGGGGTGAAGAAACCCTTTTTGAGAACTCAGAGTGAGTAAATTGGCCATTTTCATGCACTTTTAACCATTCCATAAATCTTGTGTTTTGGGCCCCTGGAAGCATGAAAATCACTTTAAACATGCTAATTTTAGCTCTAACACTGATGATCCACCTACAAATGTGAACTGACGTTCAAAAATAAAACATTTGAAAACGGACCATTTTCCACATTTCTGAAGCATGACGTAATGGGGGGGTGTTATCTCTTTTGTCCAAAATGAGCCGTTTTTGCTCGAACATTAAATGCCTCCAAATGGTATTTAATGAACTTCCTGAGCCCCTGGAAGCATGAAAATCACTTTAAACATGCTAATTTTAGCTCTAACACTGATGATCCACCTACAAATGTGAACTGACGTTCAAAAATAAAACATTTGAAAACGGACCATTTTCCACATTTCTGAAGCATGACGTAATGGGGGGGTGTTATCTCTTTTGTCGAAAATCAGCCGTTTTTGCTCGAACATTAAATGCCTCCAAATGGTATTTATTTCACTTCCCGGGGTGAAGAAACCCTTTTTGAGAACTCAGAGTGAGTAAATTGGCCATTTTCATGCACTTTTAACCATTCCATTAATCTTGTGTTTTGGGCCCCTGGAAGCATAAAAATCACTTTAAACATGCTAATTTTAGCTCTAACACTGATGATCCACCTACAAATGTGAACTGACGTTCAAAAATAAAACATTTGAAAACGGACCATTTTCCACATTTCTGAAGCATGACGTAATGGGGGGGTGTTATCTCTTTTGTCGAAAATCAGCCGTTTTTGCTCGAACATTAAATGCCTCCAAATGGTATTTAATTAACTTCCCGGGGTGAAGAAACCCTTTTTGAGAACTCAGAGTGAGTAAATTGGCCCTTTTCATGCACTTTTAACCATTCCATAAATCTTGTGTTTTGGGCCCCTGGAAGCATGAAAATCACTTTAAACATGCTAATTTTAGCTCTAACACTGATGATCCACCTACAAATGTGAACTGACGTTCAAAAATAAAACATTTGAAAACGGACCATTTTCCACATTTCTGAAGCATGACGTAATGGGGGGGTGTTATCTCTTTTGTCGAAAATCAGCCGTTTTTGCTCGAACATTAAATGCCTCCAAATGGTATTTAATTAACTTCCCGAGCCCCTGGAAGCATGAAAATCACTTTAAACATGCTAATTTTAGCTCTAACACTGATGATCCACCTACAAATGTGAACTGACGTTCAAAAATAAAACATTTGTAAACGGACCATTTTCCACATTTCTGAAGCATGACGTAATGGGGGGGTGTTATCTCTTTTGTCGAAAATCAGCCGTTTTTGCTCGAACATTAAATGCCTCCAAATGGTATTTAATTAACTTCCGGGGGTGAAGAAACCCTTTTTGAGAACTCAGAGTGAGTAAATTGGCCATTTTCATGCACTTTTAACCATTCCATAAATCTTGTGTTTTGGGCCCCTGGAAGCATGAAAATCACTTTAAACATGCTAATTTTAGCTCTAACACTGATGATCCACCTACAAATGTGAACTGACGTTCAAAAATAAAACATTTGAAAACGGACCATTTTCCACATTTCTGAAGCATGACGTAATGGGGGGGTGTTATCTCTTTTGTCGAAAATGAGCCGTTTTTGCTCGAACATTAAATGCCTCCAAATGGTATTTAATGAACTTCCTGAGCCCCTGGAAGCATGAAAATCACTTTAAACATGCTAATTTTAGCTCTAACACTGATGATCCACCTACAAATGTGAACTGACGTTCAAAAATAAAACATTTGAAAACGGACCATTTTCCACATTTCTGAAGCATGACGTAATGGGGGGGTGTTATCTCTTTTGTCGAAAATCAGCCGTTTTTGCTCGAACATTAAATGCCTCCAAATGGTATTTATTTCACTTCCCGGGGTGAAGAAACCCTTTTTGAGAACTCAGAGTGAGTAAATTGGCCATTTTCATGCACTTTTAACCATTCCATTAATCTTGTGTTTTGGGCCCCTGGAAGCATAAAAATCACTTTAAACATGCTAATTTTAGCTCTAACACTGATGATCCACCTACAAATGTGAACTGACGTTCAAAAATAAAACATTTGAAAACGGACCATTTTCCACATTTCTGAAGCATGACGTAATGGGGGGGTGTTATCTCTTTTGTCGAAAATCAGCCGTTTTTGCTCGAACATTAAATGCCTCCAAATGGTATTTAATTAACTTCCCGGGGTGAAGAAACCCTTTTTGAGAACTCAGAGTGAGTAAATTGGCCCTTTTCATGCACTTTTAACCATTCCATAAATCTTGTGTTTTGGGCCCCTGGAAGCATGAAAATCACTTTAAACATGCTAATTTTAGCTCTAACACTGATGATCCACCTACAAATGTGAACTGACGTTCAAAAATAAAACATTTGAAAACGGACCATTTTCCACATTTCTGAAGCATGACGTAATGGGGGGGTGTTATCTCTTTTGTCGAAAATCAGCCGTTTTTGCTCGAACATTAAATGCCTCCAAATGGTATTTAATTAACTTCCCGAGCCCCTGGAAGCATGAAAATCACTTTAAACATGCTAATTTTAGCTCTAACACTGATGATCCACCTACAAATGTGAACTGACGTTCAAAAATAAAACATTTGTAAACGGACCATTTTCCACATTTCTGAAGCATGACGTAATGGGGGGGTGTTATCTCTTTTGTCGAAAATCAGCCGTTTTTGCTCGAACATTAAATGCCTCCAAATGGTATTTAATTAACTTCCGGGGGTGAAGAAACCCTTTTTGAGAACTCAGAGTGAGTAAATTGGCCATTTTCATGCACTTTTAACCATTCCATAAATCTTGTGTTTTGGGCCCCTGGAAGCATGAAAATCACTTTAAACATGCTAATTTTAGCTCTAACACTGATGATCCACCTACAAATGTGAACTGACGTTCAAAAATAAAACATTTGAAAACGGACCATTTTCCACATTTCTGAAGCATGACGTAATGGGGGGGTGTTATCTCTTTTGTCGAAAATCAGCCGTTTTTGCTCGAACATTAAATGCCTCCAAATGGTATTTAATTAACTTCCCGAGCCCCTGGAAGCATGAAAATCACTTTAAACATGATAATTTTAGCTCTAACACTGATGATCCACCTACAAATGTGAACTGACGTTCAAAAATAAAACATTTGAAAACGGACCATTTTCCACATTTCTGAAGCATGACGTAATGGGGGGGTGTTATCTCTTTTGTCGAAAATCAGCTGTTTTTGCTCGAACATTAAATGCCTCCAAATGGTATTTAATTACCTTCCCGAGCCCCTGGAAGCATGAAAATCACTTTAAACATGCTAATTTTAGCTCTAACACTGATGATCCACCTACAAATGTGAACTGACGTTCAAAAATAAAACATTTGAAAACGGACCATTTTCCACATTTCTGAAGCATGACGTAATGGGGGGGTGTTATCTCTTTTGTCGAAAATCAGCCGTTTTTGCTCGAACATTAAATGCCTCCAAATGGTATTTAATTAACTTCCCGAGCCCCTGGAAGCATGAAAATCACTTTAAACATGCTAATTTTAGCTCTAACACTGATGATCCACCTACAAACGTGAACTGACGTTCAAAAATAAAACATTTGAAAACGGACCATTTTCCACATTTCTGAAGCATGACGTAATGGGGGGGTGTTATCTCTTTTGTCGAAAATCAGCCGTTTTTGCTCGAACATTAAATGCCTCCAAATGGTATTTATTTCACATTTCACTTCCCGAGCCCCTGGAAGCATGAAAATCACTTTAAACATGCTAATTTTAGCTCTAACACTGATGATCCACCTACAAATGTGAACTGACGTTCAAAAATAAAACATTTGAAAACGGACCATTTTCCACATTTCTGAAGCATGACGTAATGGGGGGGTGTTATCTCTTTTGTCGAAAATCAGCCGTTTTTGCTCGAACATTAAATGCCTCCAAATGGTATTTAATTAACTTCCCGGGGTGAAGAAACCCTTTTTGAGAACTCAGAGTGAGTAAATTGGCCATTTTCATGCACTTTTAACCATTCCATAAATCTTGTGTTTTGGGCCCCTGGAAGCATGAAAATCACTTTAAACATGCTAATTTTAGCTCTAACACTGATGATCCACCTACAAATGTGAACTGACGTTCAAAAATAAAACATTTGAAAACGGACCATTTTCCAGATTTCTGAAGCATGACGTAATGGGGGGGTGGTATCTCTTTTGTCGAAAATCAGCCGTTTTTGCTCGAACATTAAATGCCTCCAAATGGTATTTAATTAACTTCCCGAGCCCCTGGAAGCATGAAAATCACTTTAAACATGCTAATTTTAGCTCTAACACTGATGATCCACCTACAAATGTGAACTGACGTTCAAAAATAAAACATTTGAAAACGGACCATTTTCCACATTTCTGAAGCATGACGTAATGGGGGGGTGTTATCTCTTTTGTCGAAAATCAGCCGTTTTTGCTCGAACATTAAATGCCTCCAAATGGTATTTATTTCACTTCCCGGGGTGAAGAAACCCTTTTTGAGAACTCAGAGTGAGTAAATTGGCCATTTTCATGCACTTTTAACCATTCCATTAATCTTGTGTTTTGGGCCCCTGGAAGCATGAAAATCACTTTAAACATGCTAATTTTAGCTCTAACACTGATGATCCACCTACAAATGTGAACTGACGTTCAAAAATAAAACATTTGAAAACGGACCATTTTCCACATTTCTGAAGCATGACGTAATGGGGGGGTGTTATCTCTTTTGTCGAAAATGAGCCGTTTTTGCTCGAACATTAAATGCCTCCAAATGGTATTTAATGAACTTCCTGAGCCCCTGGAAGCATGAAAATCACTTTAAACATGCTAATTTTAGCTCTAACACTGATGATCCACCTACAAATGTGAACTGACGTTCAAAAATAAAACATTTGAAAACGGACCATTTTCCACATTTCTGAAGCATGACGTAATGGGGGGGTGTTATCTCTTTTGTCGAAAATCAGCCGTTTTTGCTCGAACATTAAATGCCTCCAAATGGTATTTATTTCACATTTCACTTCCCGAGCCCCTGGAAGCATGAAAATCACTTTAAACATGCTAATTTTAGCTCTAACACTGATGATCCACCTACAAATGTGAACTGACGTTCAAAAATAAAACATTTGAAAACGGACCATTTTCCACATTTCTGAAGCATGACGTAATGGGGGGGTGTTATCTCTTTTGTCGAAAATCAGCCGTTTTTGCTCGAACATTAAATGCCTCCAAATGGTATTTAATTAACTTCCCGGGGTGAAGAAACCCTTTTTGAGAACTCAGAGTGAGTAAATTGGCCATTTTCATGCACTTTTAACCATTCCATAAATCTTGTGTTTTGGGCCCCTGGAAGCATGAAAATCACTTTAAACATGCTAATTTTAGCTCTAACACTGATGATCCACCTACAAATGTGAACTGACGTTCAAAAATAAAACATTTGAAAACGGACCATTTTCCAGATTTCTAAAGCATGACGTAATGGGGGGGTGGTATCTCTTTTGTCGAAAATCAGCCGTTTTTGCTCGAACATTAAATGCCTCCAAATGGTATTTAATTAACTTCCCGAGCCCCTGGAAGCATGAAAATCACTTTAAACATGCTAATTTTAGCTCTAACACTGATGATCCACCTACAAATGTGAACTGACGTTCAAAAATAAAACATTTGAAAACGGACCATTTTCCACATTTCTGAAGCATGACGTAATGGGGGGGTGTTATCTCTTTTGTCGAAAATCAGCCGTTTTTGCTCGAACATTAAATGCCTCCAAATGGTATTTATTTCACTTCCCGGGGTGAAGAAACCCTTTTTGAGAACTCAGAGTGAGTAAATTGGCCATTTTCATGCACTTTTAACCATTCCATTAATCTTGTGTTTTGGGCCCCTGGAAGCATGAAAATCACTTTAAACATGCTAATTTTAGCTCTAACACTGATGATCCACCTACAAATGTGAACTGACGTTCAAAAATAAAACATTTGAAAACGGACCATTTTCCACATTTCTGAAGCATGACGTAATGGGGGGGTGTTATCTCTTTTGTCGAAAATGAGCCGTTTTTGCTCGAACATTAAATGCCTCCAAATGGTATTTAATGAACTTCCTGAGCCCCTGGAAGCATGAAAATCACTTTAAACATGCTAATTTTAGCTCTAACACTGATGATCCACCTACAAATGTGAACTGACGTTCAAAAATAAAACATTTGAAAACGGACCATTTTCCACATTTCTGAAGCATGACGTAATGGGGGGGTGTTATCTCTTTTGTCGAAAATCAGCCGTTTTTGCTCGAACATTAAATGCCTCCAAATGGTATTTATTTCACATTTCACTTCCCGAGCCCCTGGAAGCATGAAAATCACTTTAAACATGCTAATTTTAGCTCTAACACTGATGATCCACCTACAAATGTGAACTGACGTTCAAAAATAAAACATTTGAAAACGGACCATTTTCCACATTTCTGAAGCATGACGTAATGGGGGGGTGTTATCTCTTTTGTCGAAAATCAGCCGTTTTTGCTCGAACATTAAATGCCTCCAAATGGTATTTAATTAACTTCCCGGGGTGAAGAAACCCTTTTTGAGAACTCAGAGTGAGTAAATTGGCCATTTTCATGCACTTTTAACCATTCCATAAATCTTGTGTTTTGGGCCCCTGGAAGCATGAAAATCACTTTAAACATGCTAATTTTAGCTCTAACACTGATGATCCACCTACAAATGTGAACTGACGTTCAAAAATAAAACATTTGAAAACGGACCATTTTCCAGATTTCTAAAGCATGACGTAATGGGGGGGTGGTATCTCTTTTGTCGAAAATCAGCCGTTTTTGCTCGAACATTAAATGCCTCCAAATGGTATTTAATTAACTTCCCGAGCCCCTGGAAGCATGAAAATCACTTTAAACATGCTAATTTTAGCTCTAACACTGATGATCCACCTACAAATGTGAACTGACGTTCAAAAATAAAACATTTGAAAACGGACCATTTTCCACATTTCTGAAGCATGACGTAATGGGGGGGTGTTATCTCTTTTGTCGAAAATCAGCCGTTTTTGCTCGAACATTAAATGCCTCCAAATGGTATTTATTTCACTTCCCGGGGTGAAGAAACCCTTTTTGAGAACTCAGAGTGAGTAAATTGGCCATTTTCATGCACTTTTAACCAATCCATTAATCTTGTGTTTTGGGCCCCTGGAAGCATGAAAATCACTTTAAACATGCTAATTTTAGCTCTAACACTGATGATCCACCTACAAATGTCAACTGACGTTCAAAAATAAAACATTTGAAAACGGACCATTTTCCACATTTCTGAAGCATGACGTAATGGGGGGGTGTTATCTCTTTTGTCGAAAATCAGCCGTTTTTGCTCGAACATTAAATGCCTCCAAATGGTATTTAATTAACTTCCCGAGCCCCTGGAAGCATGAAAATCACTTTAAACATGCTAATTTTAGCTCTAACACTGATGATCCACCTACAAATGTGAACTGACGTTCAAAAATAAAACATTTGAAAACGGACCATTTTCCACATTTCTGAAGCATGACGTAATGGGGGGGTGTTATCTCTTTTGTCGAAAATCAGCCGTTTTTGCTCGAACATTAAATGCCTCCAAATGGTATTTAATTAACTTCCCGGGGTGAAGAAACCCTTTTTGAGAACTCAGAGTGAGTAAATTGGCCATTTTCATGCACTTTTAACCATTCCATAAATCTTGTGTTTTGGGCCCCTGGAAGCATGAAAATCACTTTAAACATGCTAATTTTAGCTCTAACACTGATGATCCACCTACAAATGTGAACTGACGTTCAAAAATAAAACATTTGAAAACAAACCATTTTCCACATTTCTGAAGCATGACGTAATGGGGGGGTGTTATCTCTTTTGTCGAAAATGAGCCGTTTTTGCTCGAACATTAAATGCCTCCAAATGGTATTTAATGAACTTCCCGAGCCCCTGGAAGCATGAAAATCACTTTAAACATGCTAATTTTAGCTCTAACACTGATGATCCACCTACAAATGTGAACTGACGTTCAAAAATAAAACATTTGAAAACGGACCATTTTCCACATTTCTGAAGCATGACGTAATGGGGGGGTGTTATCTCTTTTGTCGAAAATCAGCCGTTTTTGCTCGAACATTAAATGCCTCCAAATGGTATTTATTTCACTTCCCGGGGTGAAGAAACCCTTTTTGAGAACTCAGAGTGAGTAAATTGGCCATTTTCATGCACTTTTAACCATTCCATTAATCTTGTGTTTTGGGCCCCTGGAAGCATAAAAATCACTTTAAACATGCTAATTTTAGCTCTAACACTGATGATCCACCTACAAATGTGAACTGACGTTCAAAAATAAAACATTTGAAAACGGACCATTTTCCACATTTCTGAAGCATGACGTAATGGGGGGGTGTTATCTCTTTTGTCGAAAATCAGCTGTTTTTGCTCGAACATTAAATGCCTCCAAATGGTATTTAATTACCTTCCCGAGCCCCTGGAAGCATGAAAATCACTTTAAACATGCTAATTTTAGCTCTAACACTGATGATCCACCTACAAATGTGAACTGACGTTCAAAAATAAAACATTTGAAAACGGACCATTTTCCAGATTTCTAAAGCATGACGTAATGGGGGGGTGGTATCTCTTTTGTCGAAAATCAGCCGTTTTTGCTCGAACATTAAATGCCTCCAAATGGTATTTAATTAACTTCCCGAGCCCCTGGAAGCATGAAAATCACTTTAAACATGCTAATTTTAGCTCTAACACTGATGATCCACCTACAAATGTGAACTGACGTTCAAAAATAAAACATTTGAAAACGGACCATTTTCCACATTTCTGAAGCATGACGTAATGGGGGGGTGTTATCTCTTTTGTCGAAAATCAGCCGTTTTTGCTCGAACATTAAATGCCTCCAAATGGTATTTATTTCACTTCCCGGGGTGAAGAAACCCTTTTTGAGAACTCAGAGTGAGTAAATTGGCCATTTTCATGCACTTTTAACCAATCCATTAATCTTGTGTTTTGGGCCCCTGGAAGCATGAAAATCACTTTAAACATGCTAATTTTAGCTCTAACACTGATGATCCACCTACAAATGTCAACTGACGTTCAAAAATAAAACATTTGAAAACGGACCATTTTCCACATTTCTGAAGCATGACGTAATGGGGGGGTGTTATCTCTTTTGTCGAAAATCAGCCGTTTTTGCTCGAACATTAAATGCCTCCAAATGGTATTTAATTAACTTCCCGAGCCCCTGGAAGCATGAAAATCACTTTAAACATGCTAATTTTAGCTCTAACACTGATGATCCACCTACAAATGTGAACTGACGTTCAAAAATAAAACATTTGAAAACGGACCATTTTCCACATTTCTGAAGCATGACGTAATGGGGGGGTGTTATCTCTTTTGTCGAAAATCAGCCGTTTTTGCTCGAACATTAAATGCCTCCAAATGGTATTTAATTAACTTCCCGGGGTGAAGAAACCCTTTTTGAGAACTCAGAGTGAGTAAATTGGCCATTTTCATGCACTTTTAACCATTCCATAAATCTTGTGTTTTGGGCCCCTGGAAGCATGAAAATCACTTTAAACATGCTAATTTTAGCTCTAACACTGATGATCCACCTACAAATGTGAACTGACGTTCAAAAATAAAACATTTGAAAACAAACCATTTTCCACATTTCTGAAGCATGACGTAATGGGGGGGTGTTATCTCTTTTGTCGAAAATGAGCCGTTTTTGCTCGAACATTAAATGCCTCCAAATGGTATTTAATGAACTTCCCGAGCCCCTGGAAGCATGAAAATCACTTTAAACATGCTAATTTTAGCTCTAACACTGATGATCCACCTACAAATGTGAACTGACGTTCAAAAATAAAACATTTGAAAACGGACCATTTTCCACATTTCTGAAGCATGACGTAATGGGGGGGTGTTATCTCTTTTGTCGAAAATCAGCCGTTTTTGCTCGAACATTAAATGCCTCCAAATGGTATTTATTTCACTTCCCGGGGTGAAGAAACCCTTTTTGAGAACTCAGAGTGAGTAAATTGGCCATTTTCATGCACTTTTAACCATTCCATTAATCTTGTGTTTTGGGCCCCTGGAAGCATAAAAATCACTTTAAACATGCTAATTTTAGCTCTAACACTGATGATCCACCTACAAATGTGAACTGACGTTCAAAAATAAAACATTTGAAAACGGACCATTTTCCACATTTCTGAAGCATGACGTAATGGGGGGGTGTTATCTCTTTTGTCGAAAATCAGCCGTTTTTGCTCGAACATTAAATGCCTCCAAATGGTATTTAATTAACTTCCCGAGCCCCTGGAAGCATGAAAATCACTTTAAACATGCTAATTTTAGCTCTAACACTGATGATCCACCTACAAATGTGAACTGACGTTCAAAAATAAAACATTTGAAAACGGACCATTTTCCACATTTCTGAAGCATGACGTAATGGGGGGGTGTTATCTCTTTTGTCGAAAATCAGCTGTTTTTGCTCGAACATTAAATGCCTCCAAATGGTATTTAATTACCTTCCCGAGCCCCTGGAAGCATGAAAATCACTTTAAACATGCTAATTTTAGCTCTAACACTGATGATCCACCTACAAATGTGAACTGACGTTCAAAAATAAAACATTTGAAAACGGACCATTTTCCACATTTCTGAAGCATGACGTAATGGGGGGGTGTTATCTCTTTTGTCGAAAATCAGCCGTTTTTGCTCGAACATTAAATGCCTCCAAATGGTATTTATTTCACATTTCACTTCCCGAGCCCCTGGAAGCATGAAAATCACTTTAAACATGCTAATTTTAGCTCTAACACTGATGATCCACCTACAAATGTGAACTGACGTTCAAAAATAAAACATTTGAAAACGGACCATTTTCCACATTTCTGAAGCATGACGTAATGGGGGGGTGTTATCTCTTTTGTCGAAAATCAGCCGTTTTTGCTCGAACATTAAATGCCTCCAAATGGTATTTAATTAACTTCCCGGGGTGAAGAAACCCTTTTTGAGAACTCAGAGTGAGTAAATTGGCCATTTTCATGCACTTTTAACCATTCCATAAATCTTGTGTTTTGGGCCCCTGGAAGCATGAAAATCACTTTAAACATGCTAATTTTAGCTCTAACACTGATGATCCACCTACAAATGTGAACTGACGTTCAAAAATAAAACATTTGAAAACGGACCATTTTCCACATTTCTGAAGCATGACGTAATGGGGGGGTGTTATCTCTTTTGTCGAAAATCAGCTGTTTTTGCTCGAACATTAAATGCCTCCAAATGGTATTTATTTCACTTCCCGGGGTGAAGAAACCCTTTTTGAGAACTCAGAGTGAGTAAATTGGCCATTTTCATGCACTTTTAACCATTCCATTAATCTTGTGTTTTGGGCCCCTGGAAGCATGAAAATCACTTTAAACATGCTAATTTTAGCTCTAACACTGATGATCCACCTACAAATGTGAACTGACGTTCAAAAATAAAACATTTGAAAACGGACCATTTTCCACATTTCTGAAGCATGACGTAATGGGGGGGTGTTATCTCTTTTGTCGAAAATCAGCCGTTTTTGCTCGAACATTAAATGCCTCCAAATGGTATTTAATTAACTTCCCGAGCCCCTGGAAGCATGAAAATCACTTTAAACATGCTAATTTTAGCTCTAACACTGATGATCCACCTACAAATGTGAACTGACGTTCAAAAATAAAACATTTGAAAACGGACCATTTTCCACATTTCTGAAGCATGACGTACTGGGGGGGTGTTATCTCTTTTGTCGAAAATCAGCCGTTTTTGCTCGAACATTAAATGCCTCCAAATGGTATTTAATTAACTTCCCGGGGTGAAGAAACCCTTTTTGAGAACTCAGAGTGAGTAAATTGGCCATTTTCATGCACTTTTAACCATTCCATAAATCTTGTGTTTTGGGCCCCTGGAAGCATGAAAATCACTTTAAACATGCTAATTTTAGCTCTAACACTGATGATCCACCTACAAATGTGAACTGACGTTCAAAAATAAAACATTTGAAAACGGACCATTTTCCACATTTCTGAAGCATGACGTAATGGGGGGGTGTTATCTCTTTTGTCGAAAATGAGCCGTTTTTGCTCGAACATTAAATGCCTCCAAATGGTATTTAATGAACTTCCTGAGCCCCTGGAAGCATGAAAATCACTTTAAACATGCTAATTTTAGCTCTAACACTGATGATCCACCTACAAATGTGAACTGACGTTCAAAAATAAAACATTTGAAAACGGACCATTTTCCACATTTCTGAAGCATGACGTAATGGGGGGGTGTTATCTCTTTTGTCGAAAATCAGCCGTTTTTGCTCGAACATTAAATGCCTCCAAATGGTATTTATTTCACTTCCCGGGGTGAAGAAACCCTTTTTGAGAACTCAGAGTGAGTAAATTGGCCATTTTCATGCACTTTTAACCATTCCATTAATCTTGTGTTTTGGGCCCCTGGAAGCATAAAAATCACTTTAAACATGCTAATTTTAGCTCTAACACTGATGATCCACCTACAAATGTGAACTGACGTTCAAAAATAAAACATTTGAAAATGGACCATTTTCCACATTTCTGAAGCATGACGTAATGGGGGGGTGTTATCTCTTTTGTCGAAAATCAGCCGTTTTTGCTCGAACATTAAATGCCTCCAAATGGTATTTAATTAACTTCCCGGGGTGAAGAAACCCTTTTTGAGAACTCAGAGTGAGTAAATTGGCCCTTTTCATGCACTTTTAACCATTCCATAAATCTTGTGTTTTGGGCCCCTGGAAGCATGAAAATCACTTTAAACATGCTAATTTTAGCTCTAACACTGATGATCCACCTACAAATGTGAACTGACGTTCAAAAATAAAACATTTGAAAACGGACCATTTTCCACATTTCTGAAGCATGACGTAATGGGGGGGTGTTATCTCTTTTGTCGAAAATCAGCCGTTTTTGCTCGAACATTAAATGCCTCCAAATGGTATTTAATTAACTTCCCGAGCCCCTGGAAGCATGAAAATCACTTTAAACATGCTAATTTTAGCTCTAACACTGATGATCCACCTACAAATGTGAACTGACGTTCAAAAATAAAACATTTGTAAACGGACCATTTTCCACATTTCTGAAGCATGACGTAATGGGGGGGTGTTATCTCTTTTGTCGAAAATCAGCCGTTTTTGCTCGAACATTAAATGCCTCCAAATGGTATTTAATTAACTTCCGGGGGTGAAGAAACCCTTTTTGAGAACTCAGAGTGAGTAAATTGGCCATTTTCATGCACTTTTAACCATTCCATAAATCTTGTGTTTTGGGCCCCTGGAAGCATGAAAATCACTTTAAACATGCTAATTTTAGCTCTAACACTGATGATCCACCTACAAATGTGAACTGACGTTCAAAAATAAAACATTTGAAAACGGACCATTTTCCACATTTCTGAAGCATGACGTAATGGGGGGGTGTTATCTCTTTTGTCGAAAATCAGCCGTTTTTGCTCGAACATTAAATGCCTCCAAATGGTATTTAATTAACTTCCCGAGCCCCTGGAAGCATGAAAATCACTTTAAACATGATAATTTTAGCTCTAACACTGATGATCCACCTACAAATGTGAACTGACGTTCAAAAATAAAACATTTGAAAACGGACCATTTTCCACATTTCTGAAGCATGACGTAATGGGGGGGTGTTATCTCTTTTGTTGAAAATCAGCTGTTTTTGCTCGAACATTAAATGCCTCCAAATGGTATTTAATTACCTTCCCGAGCCCCTGGAAGCATGAAAATCACTTTAAACATGCTAATTTTAGCTCTAACACTGATGATCCACCTACAAATGTGAACTGACGTTCAAAAATAAAACATTTGAAAACGGACCATTTTCCACATTTCTGAAGCATGACGTAATGGGGGGGTGTTATCTCTTTTGTCGAAAATCAGCCGTTTTTGCTCGAACATTAAATGCCTCCAAATGGTATTTAATTAACTTCCCGAGCCCCTGGAAGCATGAAAATCACTTTAAACATGCTAATTTTAGCTCTAACACTGATGATCCACCTACAAACGTGAACTGACGTTCAAAAATAAAACATTTGAAAACGGACCATTTTCCACATTTCTGAAGCATGACGTAATGGGGGGGTGTTATCTCTTTTGTCGAAAATCAGCCGTTTTTGCTCGAACATTAAATGCCTCCAAATGGTATTTATTTCACATTTCACTTCCCGAGCCCCTGGAAGCATGAAAATCACTTTAAACATGCTAATTTTAGCTCTAACACTGATGATCCACCTACAAATGTGAACTGACGTTCAAAAATAAAACATTTGAAAACGGACCATTTTCCACATTTCTGAAGCATGACGTAATGGGGGGGTGTTATCTCTTTTGTCGAAAATCAGCCGTTTTTGCTCGAACATTAAATGCCTCCAAATGGTATTTATTTCACTTCCCGGGGTGAAGAAACCCTTTTTGAGAACTCAGAGTGAGTAAATTGGCCATTTTCATGCACTTTTAACCATTCCATTAATCTTGTGTTTTGGGCCCCTGGAAGCATGAAAATCACTTTAAACATGCTAATTTTAGCTCTAACACTGATGATCCACCTACAAATGTGAATTGACGTTCAAAAATAAAACATTTGAAAACGGACCATTTTCCACATTTCTGAAGCATGACGTAATGGGGGGGTGTTATCTCTTTTGTCGAAAATCAGCCGTTTTTGCTCGAACATTAAATGCCTCCAAATGGTATTTAATTAACTTCCCGAGCCCCTGGAAGCATGAAAATCACTTTAAACATGCTAATTTTAGCTCTAACACTGATGATCCACCTACAAATGTGAACTGACGTTCAAAAATAAAACATTTGAAAACGGACCATTTTCCACATTTCTGAAGCATGACGTACTGGGGGGGTGTTATCTCTTTTGTCGAAAATCAGCCGTTTTTGCTCGAACATTAAATGCCTCCAAATGGTATTTAATTAACTTCCCGGGGTGAAGAAACCCTTTTTGAGAACTCAGAGTGAGTAAATTGGCCATTTTCATGCACTTTTAACCATTCCATAAATCTTGTGTTTTGGGCCCCTGGAAGCATGAAAATCACTTTAAACATGCTAATTTTAGCTCTAACACTGATGATCCACCTACAAATGTGAACTGACGTTCAAAAATAAAACATTTGAAAACGGACCATTTTCCACATTTCTGAAGCATGACGTAATGGGGGGGTGTTATCTCTTTTGTCGAAAATGAGCCGTTTTTGCTCGAACATTAAATGCCTCCAAATGGTATTTAATGAACTTCCTGAGCCCCTGGAAGCATGAAAATCACTTTAAACATGCTAATTTTAGCTCTAACACTGATGATCCACCTACAAATGTGAACTGACGTTCAAAAATAAAACATTTGAAAACGGACCATTTTCCACATTTCTGAAGCATGACGTAATGGGGGGGTGTTATCTCTTTTGTCGAAAATCAGCCGTTTTTGCTCGAACATTAAATGCCTCCAAATGGTATTTAATTAACTTCCGGGGGTGAAGAAACCCTTTTTGAGAACTCAGAGTGAGTAAATTGGCCATTTTCATGCACTTTTAACCATTCCATAAATCTTGTGTTTTGGGCCCCTGGAAGCATGAAAATCACTTTAAACATGCTAATTTTAGCTCTAACACTGATGATCCACCTACAAATGTGAACTGACGTTCAAAAATAAAACATTTGAAAACGGACCATTTTCCACATTTCTGAAGCATGACGTAATGGGGGGGTGTTATCTCTTTTGTCGAAAATCAGCCGTTTTTGCTCGAACATTAAATGCCTCCAAATGGTATTTAATTAACTTCCCGAGCCCCTGGAAGCATGAAAATCACTTTAAACATGATAATTTTAGCTCTAACACTGATGATCCACCTACAAATGTGAACTGACGTTCAAAAATAAAACATTTGAAAACGGACCATTTTCCACATTTCTGAAGCATGACGTAATGGGGGGGTGTTATCTCTTTTGTTGAAAATCAGCTGTTTTTGCTCGAACATTAAATGCCTCCAAATGGTATTTAATTACCTTCCCGAGCCCCTGGAAGCATGAAAATCACTTTAAACATGCTAATTTTAGCTCTAACACTGATGATCCACCTACAAATGTGAACTGACGTTCAAAAATAAAACATTTGAAAACGGACCATTTTCCACATTTCTGAAGCATGACGTAATGGGGGGGTGTTATCTCTTTTGTCGAAAATCAGCCGTTTTTGCTCGAACATTAAATGCCTCCAAATGGTATTTAATTAACTTCCCGAGCCCCTGGAAGCATGAAAATCACTTTAAACATGCTAATTTTAGCTCTAACACTGATGATCCACCTACAAACGTGAACTGACGTTCAAAAATAAAACATTTGAAAACGGACCATTTTCCACATTTCTGAAGCATGACGTAATGGGGGGGTGTTATCTCTTTTGTCGAAAATCAGCCGTTTTTGCTCGAACATTAAATGCCTCCAAATGGTATTTATTTCACATTTCACTTCCCGAGCCCCTGGAAGCATGAAAATCACTTTAAACATGCTAATTTTAGCTCTAACACTGATGATCCACCTACAAATGTGAACTGACGTTCAAAAATAAAACATTTGAAAACGGACCATTTTCCACATTTCTGAAGCATGACGTAATGGGGGGGTGTTATCTCTTTTGTCGAAAATCAGCCGTTTTTGCTCGAACATTAAATGCCTCCAAATGGTATTTATTTCACTTCCCGGGGTGAAGAAACCCTTTTTGAGAACTCAGAGTGAGTAAATTGGCCATTTTCATGCACTTTTAACCATTCCATTAATCTTGTGTTTTGGGCCCCTGGAAGCATGAAAATCACTTTAAACATGCTAATTTTAGCTCTAACACTGATGATCCACCTACAAATGTGAATTGACGTTCAAAAATAAAACATTTGAAAACGGACCATTTTCCACATTTCTGAAGCATGACGTAATGGGGGGGTGTTATCTCTTTTGTCGAAAATCAGCCGTTTTTGCTCGAACATTAAATGCCTCCAAATGGTATTTAATTAACTTCCCGAGCCCCTGGAAGCATGAAAATCACTTTAAACATGCTAATTTTAGCTCTAACACTGATGATCCACCTACAAATGTGAACTGACGTTCAAAAATAAAACATTTGAAAACGGACCATTTTCCACATTTCTGAAGCATGACGTACTGGGGGGGTGTTATCTCTTTTGTCGAAAATCAGCCGTTTTTGCTCGAACATTAAATGCCTCCAAATGGTATTTAATTAACTTCCCGGGGTGAAGAAACCCTTTTTGAGAACTCAGAGTGAGTAAATTGGCCATTTTCATGCACTTTTAACCATTCCATAAATCTTGTGTTTTGGGCCCCTGGAAGCATGAAAATCACTTTAAACATGCTAATTTTAGCTCTAACACTGATGATCCACCTACAAATGTGAACTGACGTTCAAAAATAAAACATTTGAAAACGGACCATTTTCCACATTTCTGAAGCATGACGTAATGGGGGGGTGTTATCTCTTTTGTCGAAAATGAGCCGTTTTTGCTCGAACATTAAATGCCTCCAAATGGTATTTAATGAACTTCCTGAGCCCCTGGAAGCATGAAAATCACTTTAAACATGCTAATTTTAGCTCTAACACTGATGATCCACCTACAAATGTGAACTGACGTTCAAAAATAAAACATTTGAAAACGGACCATTTTCCACATTTCTGAAGCATGACGTAATGGGGGGGTGTTATCTCTTTTGTCGAAAATCAGCCGTTTTTGCTCGAACATTAAATGCCTCCAAATGGTATTTATTTCACATTTCACTTCCCGAGCCCCTGGAAGCATGAAAATCACTTTAAACATGCTAATTTTAGCTCTAACACTGATGATCCACCTACAAATGTGAACTGACGTTCAAAAATAAAACATTTGAAAACGGACCATTTTCCACATTTCTGAAGCATGACGTAATGGGGGGGTGTTATCTCTTTTGTCGAAAATCAGCCGTTTTTGCTCGAACATTAAATGCCTCCAAATGGTATTTAATTAACTTCCCGGGGTGAAGAAACCCTTTTTGAGAACTCAGAGTGAGTAAATTGGCCATTTTCATGCACTTTTAACCATTCCATAAATCTTGTGTTTTGGGCCCCTGGAAGCATGAAAATCACTTTAAACATGCTAATTTTAGCTCTAACACTGATGATCCACCTACAAATGTGAACTGACGTTCAAAAATAAAACATTTGAAAACGGACCATTTTCCAGATTTCTAAAGCATGACGTAATGGGGGGGTGGTATCTCTTTTGTCGAAAATCAGCCGTTTTTGCTCGAACATTAAATGCCTCCAAATGGTATTTAATTAACTTCCCGAGCCCCTGGAAGCATGAAAATCACTTTAAACATGCTAATTTTAGCTCTAACACTGATGATCCACCTACAAATGTGAACTGACGTTCAAAAATAAAACATTTGAAAACGGACCATTTTCCACATTTCTGAAGCATGACGTAATGGGGGGGTGTTATCTCTTTTGTCGAAAATCAGCCGTTTTTGCTCGAACATTAAATGCCTCCAAATGGTATTTATTTCACTTCCCGGGGTGAAGAAACCCTTTTTGAGAACTCAGAGTGAGTAAATTGGCCATTTTCATGCACTTTTAACCATTCCATTAATCTTGTGTTTTGGGCCCCTGGAAGCATGAAAATCACTTTAAACATGCTAATTTTAGCTCTAACACTGATGATCCACCTACAAATGTGAACTGACGTTCAAAAATAAAACATTTGAAAATGGACCATTTTCCACATTTCTGAAGCATGACGTAATGGGGGGGTGTTATCTCTTTTGTCGAAAATCAGCCGTTTTTGCTCGAACATTAAATGCCTCCAAATGGTATTTAATTAACTTCCCGAGCCCCTGGAAGCATGAAAATCACTTTAAACATGCTAATTTTAGCTCTAACACTGATGATCCACCTACAAATGTGAACTGACGTTCAAAAATAAAACATTTGAAAACGGACCATTTTCCACATTTCTGAAGCATGACGTAATGGGGGGGTGTTATCTCTTTTGTCGAAAATCAGCCGTTTTTGCTCGAACATTAAATGCCTCCAAATGGTATTTAATTAACTTCCCGGGGTGAAGAAACCCTTTTTGAGAACTCAGAGTGAGTAAATTGGCCATTTTCATGCACTTTTAACCATTCCATAAATCTTGTGTTTTGGGCCCCTGGAAGCATGAAAATCACTTTAAACATGCTAATTTTAGCTCTAACACTGATGATCCACCTACAAATGTGAACTGACGTTCAAAAATAAAACATTTGAAAACAAACCATTTTCCACATTTCTGAAGCATGACGTAATGGGGGGGTGTTATCTCTTTTGTCGAAAATGAGCCGTTTTTGCTCGAACATTAAATGCCTCCAAATGGTATTTAATGAACTTCCCGAGCCCCTGGAAGCATGAAAATCACTTTAAACATGCTAATTTTAGCTCTAACACTGATGATCCACCTACAAATGTGAACTGACGTTCAAAAATAAAACATTTGAAAACGGACCATTTTCCACATTTCTGAAGCATGACGTAATGGGGGGGTGTTATCTCTTTTGTCGAAAATCAGCCGTTTTTGCTCGAACATTAAATGCCTCCAAATGGTATTTATTTCACTTCCCGGGGTGAAGAAACCCTTTTTGAGAACTCAGAGTGAGTAAATTGGCCATTTTCATGCACTTTTAACCATTCCATTAATCTTGTGTTTTGGGCCCCTGGAAGCATAAAAATCACTTTAAACATGCTAATTTTAGCTCTAACACTGATGATCCACCTACAAATGTGAACTGACGTTCAAAAATAAAACATTTGAAAACGGACCATTTTCCACATTTCTGAAGCATGACGTAATGGGGGGGTGTTATCTCTTTTGTCGAAAATCAGCCGTTTTTGCTCGAACATTAAATGCCTCCAAATGGTATTTAATTAACTTCCCGAGCCCCTGGAAGCATGAAAATCACTTTAAACATGCTAATTTTAGCTCTAACACTGATGATCCACCTACAAATGTGAACTGACGTTCAAAAATAAAACATTTGAAAACGGACCATTTTCCACATTTCTGAAGCATGACGTAATGGGGGGGTGTTATCTCTTTTGTCGAAAATCAGCTGTTTTTGCTCGAACATTAAATGCCTCCAAATGGTATTTAATTACCTTCCCGAGCCCCTGGAAGCATGAAAATCACTTTAAACATGCTAATTTTAGCTCTAACACTGATGATCCACCTACAAATGTGAACTGACGTTCAAAAATAAAACATTTGAAAACGGACCATTTTCCACATTTCTGAAGCATGACGTAATGGGGGGGTGTTATCTCTTTTGTCGAAAATCAGCCGTTTTTGCTCGAACATTAAATGCCTCCAAATGGTATTTATTTCACATTTCACTTCCCGAGCCCCTGGAAGCATGAAAATCACTTTAAACATGCTAATTTTAGCTCTAACACTGATGATCCACCTACAAATGTGAACTGACGTTCAAAAATAAAACATTTGAAAACGGACCATTTTCCACATTTCTGAAGCATGACGTAATGGGGGGGTGTTATCTCTTTTGTCGAAAATCAGCCGTTTTTGCTCGAACATTAAATGCCTCCAAATGGTATTTAATTAACTTCCCGGGGTGAAGAAACCCTTTTTGAGAACTCAGAGTGAGTAAATTGGCCATTTTCATGCACTTTTAACCATTCCATAAATCTTGTGTTTTGGGCCCCTGGAAGCATGAAAATCACTTTAAACATGCTAATTTTAGCTCTAACACTGATGATCCACCTACAAATGTGAACTGACGTTCAAAAATAAAACATTTGAAAACGGACCATTTTCCAGATTTCTAAAGCATGACGTAATGGGGGGGTGGTATCTCTTTTGTCGAAAATCAGCCGTTTTTGCTCGAACATTAAATGCCTCCAAATGGTATTTAATTAACTTCCCGAGCCCCTGGAAGCATGAAAATCACTTTAAACATGCTAATTTTAGCTCTAACACTGATGATCCACCTACAAATGTGAACTGACGTTCAAAAATAAAACATTTGAAAACGGACCATTTTCCACATTTCTGAAGCATGACGTAATGGGGGGGTGTTATCTCTTTTGTCGAAAATCAGCTGTTTTTGCTCGAACATTAAATGCCTCCAAATGGTATTTATTTCACTTCCCGGGGTGAAGAAACCCTTTTTGAGAACTCAGAGTGAGTAAATTGGCCATTTTCATGCACTTTTAACCATTCCATTAATCTTGTGTTTTGGGCCCCTGGAAGCATGAAAATCACTTTAAACATGCTAATTTTAGCTCTAACACTGATGATCCACCTACAAATGTGAACTGACGTTCAAAAATAAAACATTTGAAAACGGACCATTTTCCACATTTCTGAAGCATGACGTAATGGGGGGGTGTTATCTCTTTTGTCGAAAATCAGCCGTTTTTGCTCGAACATTAAATGCCTCCAAATGGTATTTAATTAACTTCCCGAGCCCCTGGAAGCATGAAAATCACTTTAAACATGCTAATTTTAGCTCTAACACTGATGATCCACCTACAAATGTGAACTGACGTTCAAAAATAAAACATTTGAAAACGGACCATTTTCCACATTTCTGAAGCATGACATACTGGGGGGGTGTTATCTCTTTTGTCGAAAATCAGCCATTTTTGCTCGAACATTAAATGCCTCCAAATGGTATTTAATTAACTTCCCGGGGTGAAGAAACCCTTTTTGAGAACTCAGAGTGAGTAAATTGGCCATTTTCATGCACTTTTAACCATTCCATAAATCTTGTGTTTTGGGCCCCTGGAAGCATGAAAATCACTTTAAACATGCTAATTTTAGCTCTAACACTGATGATCCACCTACAAATGTGAACTGACGTTCAAAAATAAAACATTTGAAAACGGACCATTTTCCACATTTCTGAAGCATGACGTAATGGGGGGGTGTTATCTCTTTTGTCGAAAATGAGCCGTTTTTGCTCGAACATTAAATGCCTCCAAATGGTATTTAATGAACTTCCTGAGCCCCTGGAAGCATGAAAATCACTTTAAACATGCTAATTTTAGCTCTAACACTGATGATCCACCTACAAATGTGAACTGACGTTCAAAAATAAAACATTTGAAAACGGACCATTTTCCACATTTCTGAAGCATGACGTAATGGGGGGGTGTTATCTCTTTTGTCGAAAATCAGCCGTTTTTGCTCGAACATTAAATGCCTCCAAATGGTATTTATTTCACTTCCCGGGGTGAAGAAACCCTTTTTGAGAACTCAGAGTGAGTAAATTGGCCATTTTCATGCACTTTTAACCATTCCATTAATCTTGTGTTTTGGGCCCCTGGAAGCATAAAAATCACTTTAAACATGCTAATTTTAGCTCTAACACTGATGATCCACCTACAAATGTGAACTGACGTTCAAAAATAAAACATTTGAAAACGGACCATTTTCCACATTTCTGAAGCATGACGTAATGGGGGGGTGTTATCTCTTTTGTCGAAAATCAGCCGTTTTTGCTCGAACATTAAATGCCTCCAAATGGTATTTAATTAACTTCCCGGGGTGAAGAAACCCTTTTTGAGAACTCAGAGTGAGTAAATTGGCCCTTTTCATGCACTTTTAACCATTCCATAAATCTTGTGTTTTGGGCCCCTGGAAGCATGAAAATCACTTTAAACATGCTAATTTTAGCTCTAACACTGATGATCCACCTACAAATGTGAACTGACGTTCAAAAATAAAACATTTGAAAACGGACCATTTTCCACATTTCTGAAGCATGACGTAATGGGGGGGTGTTATCTCTTTTGTCGAAAATCAGCCGTTTTTGCTCGAACATTAAATGCCTCCAAATGGTATTTAATTAACTTCCCGAGCCCCTGGAAGCATGAAAATCACTTTAAACATGCTAATTTTAGCTCTAACACTGATGATCCACCTACAAATGTGAACTGACGTTCAAAAATAAAACATTTGTAAACGGACCATTTTCCACATTTCTGAAGCATGACGTAATGGGGGGCTGTTATCTCTTTTGTCGAAAATCAGCCGTTTTTGCTCGAACATTAAATGCCTCCAAATGGTATTTAATTAACTTCCGGGGGTGAAGAAACCCTTTTTGAGAACTCAGAGTGAGTAAATTGGCCATTTTCATGCACTTTTAACCATTCCATAAATCTTGTGTTTTGGGCCCCTGGAAGCATGAAAATCACTTTAAACATGCTAATTTTAGCTCTAACACTGATGATCCACCTACAAATGTGAACTGACGTTCAAAAATAAAACATTTGAAAACGGACCATTTTCCACATTTCTGAAGCATGACGTAATGGGGGGGTGTTATCTCTTTTGTCGAAAATCAGCCGTTTTTGCTCGAACATTAAATGCCTCCAAATGGTATTTAATTAACTTCCCGAGCCCCTGGAAGCATGAAAATCACTTTAAACATGCTAATTTTAGCTCTAACACTGATGATCCACCTACAAATGTGAACTGACGTTCAAAAATAAAACATTTGTAAACGGACCATTTTCCACATTTCTGAAGCATGACGTAATGGGGGGGTGTTATCTCTTTTGTCGAAAATCAGCCGTTTTTGCTCGAACATTAAATGCCTCCAAATGGTATTTAATTAACTTCCGGGGGTGAAGAAACCCTTTTTGAGAACTCAGAGTGAGTAAATTGGCCATTTTCATGCACTTTTAACCATTCCATAAATCTTGTGTTTTGGGCCCCTGGAAGCATGAAAATCACTTTAAACATGCTAATTTTAGCTCTAACACTGATGATCCACCTACAAATGTGAACTGACGTTCAAAAATAAAACATTTGAAAACGGACCATTTTCCACATTTCTGAAGCATGACGTAATGGGGGGGTGTTATCTCTTTTGTCGAAAATCAGCCGTTTTTGCTCGAACATTAAATGCCTCCAAATGGTATTTAATTAACTTCCCAAGCCCCTGGAAGCATGAAAATCACTTTAAACATGATAATTTTAGCTCTAACACTGATGATCCACCTACAAATGTGAACTGACGTTCAAAAATAAAACATTTGAAAACGGACCATTTTCCACATTTCTGAAGCATGACGTAATGGGGGGGTGTTATCTCTTTTGTCGAAAATCAGCTGTTTTTGCTCGAACATTAAATGCCTCCAAATGGTATTTAATTACCTTCCCGAGCCCCTGGAAGCATGAAAATCACTTTAAACATGCTAATTTTAGCTCTAACACTGATGATCCACCTACAAATGTGAACTGACGTTCAAAAATAAAACATTTGAAAACGGACCATTTTCCACATTTCTGAAGCATGACGTAATGGGGGGGTGTTATCTCTTTTGTCGAAAATCAGCCGTTTTTGCTCGAACATTAAATGCCTCCAAATGGTATTTAATTAACTTCCCGAGCCCCTGGAAGCATGAAAATCACTTTAAACATGCTAATTTTAGCTCTAACACTGATGATCCACCTACAAACGTGAACTGACGTTCAAAAATAAAACATTTGAAAACGGACCATTTTCCACATTTCTGAAGCATGACGTAATGGGGGGGTGTTATCTCTTTTGTCGAAAATCAGCCGTTTTTGCTCGAACATTAAATGCCTCCAAATGGTATTTATTTCACATTTCACTTCCCGAGCCCCTGGAAGCATGAAAATCACTTTAAACATGCTAATTTTAGCTCTAACACTGATGATCCACCTACAAATGTGAACTGACGTTCAAAAATAAAACATTTGAAAACGGACCATTTTCCACATTTCTGAAGCATGACGTAATGGGGGGGTGTTATCTCTTTTGTCGAAAATCAGCCGTTTTTGCTCGAACATTAAATGCCTCCAAATGGTATTTAATTAACTTCCCGGGGTGAAGAAACCCTTTTTGAGAACTCAGAGTGAGTAAATTGGCCATTTTCATGCACTTTTAACCATTCCATAAATCTTGTGTTTTGGGCCCCTGGAAGCATGAAAATCACTTTAAACATGCTAATTTTAGCTCTAACACTGATGATCCACCTACAAATGTGAACTGACGTTCAAAAATAAAACATTTGAAAACGGACCATTTTCCAGATTTCTGAAGCATGACGTAATGGGGGGGTGGTATCTCTTTTGTCGAAAATCAGCCGTTTTTGCTCGAACATTAAATGCCTCCAAATGGTATTTAATTAACTTCCCGAGCCCCTGGAAGCATGAAAATCACTTTAAACATGCTAATTTTAGCTCTAACACTGATGATCCACCTACAAATGTGAACTGACGTTCAAAAATAAAACATTTGAAAACGGACCATTTTCCACAATTCTGAAGCATGACGTAATGGGGGGGTGTTATCTCTTTTGTCGAAAATCAGCCGTTTTTGCTCGAACATTAAATGCCTCCAAATGGTATTTATTTCACTTCCCGGGGTGAAGAAACCCTTTTTGAGAACTCAGAGTGAGTAAATTGGCCATTTTCATGCACTTTTAACCATTCCATTAATCTTGTGTTTTGGGCCCCTGGAAGCATGAAAATCACTTTAAACATGCTAATTTTAGCTCTAACACTGATGATCCACCTACAAATGTGAACTGACGTTCAAAAATAAAACATTTGAAAACGGACCATTTTCCACATTTCTGAAGCATGACGTAATGGGGGGGTGTTATCTCTTTTGTCGAAAATCAGCCGTTTTTGCTCGAACATTAAATGCCTCCAAATGGTATTTAATTAACTTCCCGAGCCCCTGGAAGCATGAAAATCACTTTAAACATGCTAATTTTAGCTCTAACACTGATGATCCACCTACAAATGTGAACTGACGTTCAAAAATAAAACATTTGAAAACGGACCATTTTCCACATTTCTGAAGCATGACGTACTGGGGGGGTGTTATCTCTTTTGTCGAAAATCAGCCGTTTTTGCTCGAACATTAAATGCCTCCAAATGGTATTTAATTAACTTCCCGGGGTGAAGAAACCCTTTTTGAGAACTCAGAGTGAGTAAATTGGCCATTTTCATGCACTTTTAACCATTCCATAAATCTTGTGTTTTGGGCCCCTGGAAGCATGAAAATCACTTTAAACATGCTAATTTTAGCTCTAACACTGATGATCCACCTACAAATGTGAACTGACGTTCAAAAATAAAACATTTGAAAACGGACCATTTTCCACATTTCTGAAGCATGACGTAATGGGGGGGGTGTTATCTCTTTTGTCGAAAATGAGCCGTTTTTGCTCGAACATTAAATGCCTCCAAATGGTATTTAATGAACTTCCTGAGCCCCTGGAAGCATGAAAATCACTTTAAACATGCTAATTTTAGCTCTAACACTGATGATCCACCTACAAATGTGAACTGACGTTCAAAAATAAAACATTTGAAAACGGACCATTTTCCACATTTCTGAAGCATGACGTAATGGGGGGGTGTTATCTCTTTTGTCGAAAATCAGCCGTTTTTGCTCGAACATTAAATGCCTCCAAATGGTATTTATTTCACATTTCACTTCCCGAGCCCCTGGAAGCATGAAAATCACTTTAAACATGCTAATTTTAGCTCTAACACTGATGATCCACCTACAAATGTGAACTGACGTTCAAAAATAAAACATTTGAAAACGGACCATTTTCCACATTTCTGAAGCATGACGTAATGGGGGGGTGTTATCTCTTTTGTCGAAAATCAGCCGTTTTTGCTCGAACATTAAATGCCTCCAAATGGTATTTAATTAACTTCCCGGGGTGAAGAAACCCTTTTTGAGAACTCAGAGTGAGTAAATTGGCCATTTTCATGCACTTTTAACCATTCCATAAATCTTGTGTTTTGGGCCCCTGGAAGCATGAAAATCACTTTAAACATGCTAATTTTAGCTCTAACACTGATGATCCACCTACAAATGTGAACTGACGTTCAAAAATAAAACATTTGAAAACGGACCATTTTCCAGATTTCTAAAGCATGACGTAATGGGGGGGTGGTATCTCTTTTGTCGAAAATCAGCCGTTTTTGCTCGAACATTAAATGCCTCCAAATGGTATTTAATTAACTTCCCGAGCCCCTGGAAGCATGAAAATCACTTTAAACATGCTAATTTTAGCTCTAACACTGATGATCCACCTACAAATGTGAACTGACGTTCAAAAATAAAACATTTGAAAACGGACCATTTTCCACATTTCTGAAGCATGACGTAATGGGGGGGTGTTATCTCTTTTGTCGAAAATCAGCCGTTTTTGCTCGAACATTAAATGCCTCCAAATGGTATTTATTTCACTTCCCGGGGTGAAGAAACCCTTTTTGAGAACTCAGAGTGAGTAAATTGGCCATTTTCATGCACTTTTAACCATTCCATTAATCTTGTGTTTTGGGCCCCTGGAAGCATGAAAATCACTTTAAACATGCTAATTTTAGCTCTAACACTGATGATCCACCTACAAATGTGAACTGACGTTCAAAAATAAAACATTTGAAAACGGACCATTTTCCACATTTCTGAAGCATGACGTAATGGGGGGGTGTTATCTCTTTTGTCGAAAATCAGCCGTTTTTGCTCGAACATTAAATGCCTCCAAATGGTATTTAATTAACTTCCCGAGCCCCTGGAAGCATGAAAATCACTTTAAACATGCTAATTTTAGCTCTAACACTGATGATCCACCTACAAATGTGAACTGACGTTCAAAAATAAAACATTTGAAAACGGACCATTTTCCACATTTCTGAAGCATGACGTAATGGGGGGGTGTTATCTCTTTTGTCGAAAATCAGCCGTTTTTGCTCGAACATTAAATGCCTCCAAATGGTATTTAATTAACTTCCCGGGGTGAAGAAACCCTTTTTGAGAACTCAGAGTGAGTAAATTGGCCATTTTCATGCACTTTTAACCATTCCATAAATCTTGTGTTTTGGGCCCCTGGAAGCATGAAAATCACTTTAAACATGCTAATTTTAGCTCTAACACTGATGATCCACCTACAAATGTGAACTGACGTTCAAAAATAAAACATTTGAAAACAAACCATTTTCCACATTTCTGAAGCATGACGTAATGGGGGGGTGTTATCTCTTTTGTCGAAAATGAGCCGTTTTTGCTCGAACATTAAATGCCTCCAAATGGTATTTAATGAACTTCCCGAGCCCCTGGAAGCATGAAAATCACTTTAAACATGCTAATTTTAGCTCTAACACTGATGATCCACCTACAAATGTGAACTGACGTTCAAAAATAAAACATTTGAAAACGGACCATTTTCCACATTTCTGAAGCATGACGTAATGGGGGGGTGTTATCTCTTTTGTCGAAAATCAGCCGTTTTTGCTCGAACATTAAATGCCTCCAAATGGTATTTATTTCACTTCCCGGGGTGAAGAAACCCTTTTTGAGAACTCAGAGTGAGTAAATTGGCCATTTTCATGCACTTTTAACCATTCCATTAATCTTGTGTTTTGGGCCCCTGGAAGCATAAAAATCACTTTAAACATGCTAATTTTAGCTCTAACACTGATGATCCACCTACAAATGTGAACTGACGTTCAAAAATAAAACATTTGAAAACGGACCATTTTCCACATTTCTGAAGCATGACGTAATGGGGGGGTGTTATCTCTTTTGTCGAAAATCAGCCGTTTTTGCTCGAACATTAAATGCCTCCAAATGGTATTTAATTAACTTCCCGAGCCCCTGGAAGCATGAAAATCACTTTAAACATGCTAATTTTAGCTCTAACACTGATGATCCACCTACAAATGTGAACTGACGTTCAAAAATAAAACATTTGAAAACGGACCATTTTCCACATTTCTGAAGCATGACGTAATGGGGGGGTGTTATCTCTTTTGTCGAAAATCAGCTGTTTTTGCTCGAACATTAAATGCCTCCAAATGGTATTTAATTACCTTCCCGAGCCCCTGGAAGCATGAAAATCACTTTAAACATGCTAATTTTAGCTCTAACACTGATGATCCACCTACAAATGTGAACTGACGTTCAAAAATAAAACATTTGAAAACGGACCATTTTCCACATTTCTGAAGCATGACGTAATGGGGGGGTGTTATCTCTTTTGTCGAAAATCAGCCGTTTTTGCTCGAACATTAAATGCCTCCAAATGGTATTTATTTCACATTTCACTTCCCGAGCCCCTGGAAGCATGAAAATCACTTTAAACATGCTAATTTTAGCTCTAACACTGATGATCCACCTACAAATGTGAACTGACGTTCAAAAATAAAACATTTGAAAACGGACCATTTTCCACATTTCTGAAGCATGACGTAATGGGGGGGTGTTATCTCTTTTGTCGAAAATCAGCCGTTTTTGCTCGAACATTAAATGCCTCCAAATGGTATTTAATTAACTTCCCGGGGTGAAGAAACCCTTTTTGAGAACTCAGAGTGAGTAAATTGGCCATTTTCATGCACTTTTAACCATTCCATAAATCTTGTGTTTTGGGCCCCTGGAAGCATGAAAATCACTTTAAACATGCTAATTTTAGCTCTAACACTGATGATCCACCTACAAATGTGAACTGACGTTCAAAAATAAAACATTTGAAAACGGACCATTTTCCAGATTTCTAAAGCATGACGTAATGGGGGGGTGGTATCTCTTTTGTCGAAAATCAGCCGTTTTTGCTCGAACATTAAATGCCTCCAAATGGTATTTAATTAACTTCCCGAGCCCCTGGAAGCATGAAAATCACTTTAAACATGCTAATTTTAGCTTTAACACTGATGATCCACCTACAAATGTGAACTGACGTTCAAAAATAAAACATTTGAAAACGGACCATTTTCCACATTTCTGAAGCATGACGTAATGGGGGGGTGTTATCTCTTTTGTCGAAAATCAGCCGTTTTTGCTCGAACATTAAATGCCTCCAAATGGTATTTAATTAACTTCCCGGGGTGAAGAAACCCTTTTTGAGAACTCAGAGTGGGTAAATTGGCCCTTTTCATGCACTTTTAACCATTCCATAAATCTTGTGTTTTGGGCCCCTGGAAGCATGAAAATCACTTTAAACATGCTAATTTTAGCTCTAACACTGATGATCCACCTACAAATGTGAACTGACGTTCAAAAATAAAACATTTGAAAACGGACCATTTTCCACATTTCTGAAGCATGACGTAATGGGGGGGTGTTATCTCTTTTGTCGAAAATCAGCCGTTTTTGCTCGAACATTAAATGCCTCCAAATGGTATTTAATTAACTTCCCGAGCCCCTGGAAGCATGAAAATCACTTTAAACATGCTAATTTTAGCTCTAACACTGATGATCCACCTACAAATGTGAACTGACGTTCAAAAATAAAACATTTGTAAACGGACCATTTTCCACATTTCTGAAGCATGACGTAATGGGGGGGTGTTATCTCTTTTGTCGAAAATCAGCCGTTTTTGCTCGAACATTAAATGCCTCCAAATGGTATTTAATTAACTTCCGGGGGTGAAGAAACCCTTTTTGAGAACTCAGAGTGAGTAAATTGGCCATTTTCATGCACTTTTAACCATTCCATAAATCTTGTGTTTTGGGCCCCTGGAAGCATGAAAATCACTTTAAACATGCTAATTTTAGCTCTAACACTGATGATCCACCTACAAATGTGAACTGACGTTCAAAAATAAAACATTTGAAAACGGACCATTTTCCACATTTCTGAAGCATGACGTAATGGGGGGGTGTTATCTCTTTTGTCGAAAATCAGCCGTTTTTGCTCGAACATTAAATGCCTCCAAATGGTATTTAATTAACTTCCCGAGCCCCTGGAAGCATGAAAATCACTTTAAACATGATAATTTTAGCTCTAACACTGATGATCCACCTACAAATGTGAACTGACGTTCAAAAATAAAACATTTGAAAACGGACCATTTTCCACATTTCTGAAGCATGACGTAATGGGGGGGTGTTATCTCTTTTGTCGAAAATCAGCTGTTTTTGCTCGAACATTAAATGCCTCCAAATGGTATTTAATTACCTTCCCGAGCCCCTGGAAGCATGAAAATCACTTTAAACATGCTAATTTTAGCTCTAACACTGATGATCCACCTACAAATGTGAACTGACGTTCAAAAATAAAACATTTGAAAACGGACCATTTTCCACATTTCTGAAGCATGACGTAATGGGGGGGTGTTATCTCTTTTGTCGAAAATCAGCCGTTTTTGCTCGAACATTAAATGCCTCCAAATGGTATTTAATTAACTTCCCGAGCCCCTGGAAGCATGAAAATCACTTTAAACATGCTAATTTTAGCTCTAACACTGATGATCCACCTACAAAGGTGAACTGACGTTCAAAAATAAAACATTTGAAAACGGACCATTTTCCACATTTCTGAAGCATGACGTAATGGGGGGGTGTTATCTCTTTTGTCGAAAATCAGCCGTTTTTGCTCGAACATTAAATGCCTCCAAATGGTATTTATTTCATATGGCTGAGATACCCGCCACCCCCTCTCAACACAATCCCCAAAAGGAGGGAAACCGGAAACAGTTCTTAAAGTTTTTGGATGTGGGATGGAGTGACCATCCCGGCCGTATTTATTAAAACAAAAAATTAAAACATTAAACGTTTTCATGTTATGTACAATTTCATTATCACATTACGAGTTTGGCTAACCTTAACATAATCTCTAATACAGAGGTTCTCCTAGCCGAACTAGCATCCTACAAAAAACATTCTCTAAGAACACTGAAATTGTACATCCTAACGTTTAAGGGCCAACGGCAAGGTCATAACCGGTGTCAAGATCCCTAACCAGACTTACCCCTCCCACTTGGGAGGGGCGACAGCACAGAGGCTTACCTCAAGTGCAACTACTAACAATTTCCCTTGTCTTGACGGGGGCACTTAAGACTCGACGCCATTTAAAGGTCGTTCGAACACTTGTGTGTGGTATCTAGAAGGTATCGTTGACCTCTCCCCACCCCACACAACTTACCGCATCTGCCGTCGCAGATGACACTGGC
The DNA here is from genome assembly GCF_964263255.1 of Lissotriton vulgaris. NCBI lineage: Eukaryota > Metazoa > Chordata > Amphibia > Caudata > Salamandridae > Lissotriton > Lissotriton vulgaris. Next base: position 97,375 of record NW_028245278.1, read on the forward strand.
CCCGGGAAATTCCCCAGGAGGGGGCTGTAACCCCTCCTACAAAGGAAGGGGCCTTGACCGCCTTTCCTTTACTTCCGGCGTCCCGCCCTTAGACGGGACCGCCTCCCCACTGAGGGGCCAATGGCCACCTCTCCCGAGCGCTCCCATCCGTGTTGGGTGACGCCCACTCATAGGGATCTACCAATTAGTGCTCACCGATCATGACCTTACCGCCTACCAAAAAATAAATACGACAATTCTTACTCAAACCTATGAAAACATTGGTCGCTACGACCGAAAGAACATGCTAGAAATGTAACACTACATCAAATCATTTTAATCGTAACAACCTAGACGAGATTCACCATTCTTTATTATGATTAACCACAAACTGATACTGTCACAGCCTGTAAACGAGATGGAAAACAAACTTATAAATTCACTTTATTGCGCAACAACTTGCTGTCCTCAGGGGCTGGTGGGTGGGTCAAAATTGGCTCTTCGTTCCGTCCCGAGCTCACGTGTAGCGAGGAGGTGCAGCTTCGGAGCACAAGAACAAGAGGACGTCTTCTGGTCTTGTGCCTTCTTTTATCCGTCTTCAGGGCGGGCGAAAACCCGCCCCTGCCTGCCCCGAGGGCGTGGCTGGCTGCGTCGGTGTCTAGGCCAGCCCACTCTAGGGCGGGAAAAAGCGCGCCCCGGCTACGCCGCTTCGGGCATACCAGCCGAGACGCGCCTCCCGCCCAAAAATGGCTTCCCGGGGGGATCGAGGCACTCATCCATACGTTCGGGGGGACCGAGTGGTCGCCCCTTTCCATATGGCTGAGATACCCGCCACCCCCTCTCAACACAATCCCCAAAAGGAGGGAAACCGGAAACAGTTCTTAAAGTTTTTGGATGTGGGATGGAGTGACCATCCCGGCCGTATTTATTAAAACAAAAAATTAAAACATTAAACGTTTTCATGTTATGTACAATTTCATTATCACATTACGAGTTTGGCTAACCTTAACATAATCTCTAATACAGAGGTTCTCCTAGCCGAACTAGCATCCTACAAAAAACATTCTCTAAGAACACTGAAATTGTACATCCTAACGTTTAAGGGCCAACGGCAAGGTCATAACCGGTGTCAAGATCCCTAACCAGACTTACCCCTCCCACTTGGGAGGGGCGACAGCACAGAGGCTTACCTCAAGTGTAACTACTAACAATTTCCCTTGTCTTGACGGGGGCACTTAAGACTCAACGCCATTTAAAGGTCGTTCGAACACTTGTGTGTGGTATCTAGAAGGTATCGTTGACCTCTCCCCACCCCACACAACTTACCGCATCTGCCGTCGCAGATGACACTGGCCCCGGGAAATTCCCCAGGAGGGGGCTGTAACCCCTCCTACAAAGGAAGGGGCCTTGACCGCCTTTCCTTTACTTCCGGCGTCCCGCCCTTAGACGGGACCGCCTCCCCACTGAGGGGCCAATGGCCACCTCTCCCGAGCGCTCCCATCCGTGTTGGGTGACGCCCACTCATAGGGATCTACCAATTAGTGCTCACCGATCATGACCTTACCGCCACAGGTCCGGATAGTTGACCGGCTATCCGGACCCCCCACAAAACTCCTACCTAAAGGTCATGTTTTAAAGATTTTAACCAGGCTAGGAAGTCTCCTATGAGTAACTCATTCCCCGCCCTTGACAAATGCACACCATCCCCCAGATACATACTGTCATCATTAATACAATTATGCGAGATCGAATGCAATGTCTTGGAACGGAACAACCTACTCACTTTGTTATTCAATTTTTTAACAGAATGATTCAAAGCAGGGATCGAGATAGCCCCCCGCCACACTTTTCGTGGGATCATATGAGACCACGCAATCAGGCACCCCGGAACTCTCCTCGCTAACCAACTTACCGTGGAAAGCATAGCCTCCAGGAGAAGTTGTCTACCGGTGGTGACTAAATCATTGCCCCCTAAATGCACTATGACTATGGACGGCGGTGACCTCATCCGCTCTAACAAGCCCTCAAAAAATTCCTGAAACTGGTCAATACAGAGACCGCCCCTTCCGTAGAAGGACACTCTGTACCCGTATTCCCCAGGTATGTGAAACATGTCACCTGCTTTGAATACGTCTGCGGCCCGTCTCACGTATGAGTGGCCCACGACCCACACCTCCTTCCTCACAGCCGGTGACGTGCGACCGCTGGCCTGGTGTTGGGTCGACTGCTCAGTCTGCCCTGCCGCGTAGGCTTGCGCAACTGAAAACAAACAAAAGACAAGAGGCGTGAGTACATGATTACAGCTTCACAACATGTGCAATCGCACGTACCTCTTATAACAATTGGAGGACCAGCGCCCCACACGTTTCACTTGTTCTACATTAAGACCCCTGGCTGTAGCTTCAGTGGCAGCCCCTATACGAAAGGAGTGGGTCCCAAATTCGCCCGGGTCCAAGCCCGCTGCGGCAATGGCCATTGCAAGCACCCGTTGAAACTGAAACCTCGTCAGCGGGGTGGCGTCTGCATGCCTCAACAATGTCCCCCCCCATGATGCCACTCTCTGTGCTAGGTAATCTTCTAAGCACTGTACCGGACACATGGATGACTCGGGGTCCCTGCGAATGATCGTGCAGTCCCCTCTCCCATCTTGGTCAGTCTTAGACCTGAGAAAGGAGACAATCATCGCATCCCCCCTGATCTGAACATGTTCCCTGCACAAGCCCCCCGTCACATCCTGTTTGTTCCTTGCAACCAGCTCACTAACTCTCATCGCCCCGTGAAACGCCAGCGTAAATGCAGTCCGGAACAAACAGGTCTCAAAAGGGGACGAGCATGTGTTAGGGAGTGTGTCCAGTAACTGGGACAACCTGTCTAGACCTATCGGTCGTCTCACGTCTACTCTGCGACCCTCTAGGCGTTGCCACCCACGCAGCGCTTTCTGTACTGTGAAAGACGCTGTTGGGTCCAGGATGCCATGGGCCCTGGCAACAAAGGAAATGGCGGCACGATGCCTTTGGGCCGTAGCCACCGATTTCCCAGCCCTATGTAAAGACATCAGAAAGAGTACTACCCACTCTTCCTGACCCCACAGACCCCCTCTCTCTGCCCCTAAAAAGGCTAAATAGGCCTGGAACGCCCCTTCATATGCCTTCCTTGTCCTGGGTGCTAGACTCTCTCCCACGAGGTGACGAAGTTCGGGGCACCGAGAGACCAGAGAGCTTCGGGGAAGGGTGCCGGCTCCGGGTCCGCTGAAGGGAGGAAACCCGAGAAAGCCTGCATGTGAAAACGAGACAGTGCGTCAGCAGCCTGATTCATCACCCCTGGGACATGTTTTGCTCTGAATACCACGTTCAGTTGCAGACATAGTAGGACAATTTCTTTGAGCAGCCTCAAAATCAACTTACAATGGGCTGACTGACTATTGATGCATTCTACCACGGTCATATTGTCGGACCAAAAAACGACAGAATGATCTCTGAAACCTTCTGGCCAGGTTCTCAGGGCCACGAGAATGGGAAATAATTCAAGGAAAGCAATATTACTCGTTAGCCCATTCTCGTGCCACCATAGGGGCCATCTTTGAGCAGACCAGTTCGTGCCGAAGATGGCGCCAAAACCTATGCTTCCTGCTGAATCTGTCCATAGCCCGAGCTCTTCCGAGGACACGGCTGGCTTGTTCCAGACGACTCGGCCATTGAAGTCCGCCAAGAATGCTAACCATATCCGCATGTCCTGGCGGACCTCAGCCGATAACCTCGTGCGATGATGACCCTCCTTCAGGCCAACCATCGCTTGGGCAATGGAGCGGGAAAAGGGGGCGAGCCATTGGGATTACCCTCAAGGCAAAGTTCAACTTTCCCACTAATTGTTGCAACTGATGCAGTGTAACCTTAGGTGTATTCAAACATACTCGGAGGGCTGTCCTGAATTTCAACACTTTGCTAGCTGGTAAACGGAAACACCCCTCCCTTGAGTCCAACTCGATCCCCAAAAACTCGAGGCAAGTCGTGGGACCCATAGTTTTACCCGGTGCCAACGGCACGCCAAATTGACCCATCAACACACAGAATTCATCTAAGGCCTGGGCACATTCGAGATTTCGGGCGGGACCAAGGAACAAAAAGTCGTCAAGGTAGTGCATTACATTCCGAAAACCCGTTTTCTTAGTGAACACCCATTGCAGGAAAGTACTGAATTGTTCAAAATAAGCACATGATATAGAGCATCCCATTGGCATACACCTATCCATGTAAAATGATCCCTGGAACCCGAATCCCAAAAGACGCTGATCGTCTGGGTGTACCGGGAGCAACCGGAACGCTGACTCGATATCAGATTTCGCCATCAACGTCCCGGGCCCCAGGCGATTCAAGATGGCTACTGCCTCATCAAAAGATGCGTATCGCACCGAACAAACTTCTGGATCAATTGCGTCGTTCACCGAAAGACCATGTGGAGCAGACAGATTATGAATCAATCGAAACTCACCTGGGTCCTTCTTGGGGACCACCCCTAACGGAGAACAAACGAAATCCGGTACCGGGGGTACATTAAACGGGCCGGCGACCCGTCCCCGGCTAACCTCTTTCTGGATTTTCTCTTGCACTACAGATGTATGTTGTAAAACGGAAAGTTGATTTTTGCACATCCCTACACCCTGAAAGTCCCCTACCGGGATGCGGAAACCATGTGTAAAACCGTTCCGCAGCACCCCGGCAGAAGTCCGATCCGGGTATTCGCTGAGCCAGGGAATCATTGCCAAGGTATCAATCGGAGTTGGTAAAGGCGCCCCTCGGCCTAGATTAGACCTGTTTGGCGCCTCCCTTACCCCCATTCTCACTCGTTCTGGCTCTGCACGATGACTCAGGATGGGATGACCCACACGTACTACATTCGTGTCTAAATTTACATGATCCCGGAGGCCTGGTACATTTCCCTCTGTTGAAGTTATAACAGAAACCCTTTCTCCCTGTATTGCCTGCGGGCCTCGACTGGTCGTCGGTGCTCGTACTTGGTCGAAAGGGCGACCCCATATTTTGGCGGGAGTAATCAACAACATTGCTCCCAACCAATGGCATTCTTAACATTCCCGATTCTTTCATTTTATCCCATGTTAAAGAATCCTAACAATCCCATCTCAAACTCTTGTTATGTTCTTTTTTTTTTCCTGAACCGATTATCATAACCAAACCAATGGTTCCCTTGATACGCTGTCGAGTAACCCATAATTCTTGATTGGTAATCGGGACACTCAGGAAGCAACTCCTGTCTACGTTCCCCCAAAATCGATGCAAAAATACCCCACGCATTGCCCCAGTTACCAATATTCTCATTTACCTTAAAGGCGGCCATTTTTGCGCGCCAAACACTCGGATGCATTAGGTCCTTCTGACTTTTTACATGCTCCACATCATAATGATCAACAAGCAAGGAAAAAATATTCACGTATTCCCCTGCCCAGATCTTCTCCTTTATCGCTAAAAGCACATGTTGCCCCAATCTCTCTCTACGAGAGGGTGCTGACTCGTCCCGTGCAATCGGCAATGGCCGCTTACCTGAACCGGACGCAGCTTCTGCCGCTTGCGGCTTGTCTATCCCCGCCAACGGTGCAGCCACTCTAGCTGCGTCTTTCTTGTCACGAAGCCCTTTTATCAGCGCCTGTGCCTCGGCAGCCGTGGCGCCATCACTGCTATCCCCCAACCATGCTGCTAGCTGTGCTGCCAGCTCGGGGGGCATGTCTTCTTTGGGTGTCGGGGTGACGACAACGGGGATTGGATTCCCCTCGACCGGTACCGGTACTGGGGTCGGCGCCTCGAGCGGGGCAGAGGGAACCGGGGCGTCCCCACCGGCTGGAACCCTTCTCGGCCTCTTAGGTCTCCCTCCAGCCGGCGCAGGGCCCGAACCCTCCTCCCCATCTCGCTCCGCCAACCGTTTCTTTATGTCGGACACCTCTTTGCAAAGGGCCCGCACCATCTGGTCGGTCGTCATTCTCTTTGCGCCTTTCTTGGGCATCTCTCCGAGGAAGTATCTGGAAGACAAAGAAAAGGATCAAAACGCTCAAAATTGGCTCTTCGTTCCGTCCCGAGCTCACGTGTAGCGAGGAGGTGCAGCTTCGGAGCACAAGAACAAGAGGACGTCTTCTGGTCTTGTGCCTTCTTTTATCCGTCTTCAGGGCGGGCGAAAACCCGCCCCTGCCTGCCCCGAGGGCGTGGCTGGCTGCGTCGGTGTCTAGGCCAGCCCACTCTAGGGCGGGAAAAAGCGCGCCCCGGCTACGCCGCTTCGGGCATACCAGCCGAGACGCGCCTCCCGCCCAAAAATGGCTTCCCGGGGGGATCGAGGCACTCATCCATACGTTCGGGGGGACCGAGTGGTCGCCCCTTTCCACATTTCACTTCCCGAGCCCCTGGAAGCATGAAAATCACTTTAAACATGCTAATTTTAGCTCTAACACTGATGATCCACCTACAAATGTGAACTGACGTTCAAAAATAAAACATTTGAAAACGGACCATTTTCCACATTTCTGAAGCATGACGTAATGGGGGGGTGTTATCTCTTTTGTCGAAAATCAGCCGTTTTTGCTCGAACATTAAATGCCTCCAAATGGTATTTAATTAACTTCCCGGGGTGAAGAAACCCTTTTTGAGAACTCAGAGTGAGTAAATTGGCCATTTTCATGCACTTTTAACCATTCCATAAATCTTGTGTTTTGGGCCCCTGGAAGCATGAAAATCACTTTAAACATGCTAATTTTAGCTCTAACACTGATGATCCACCTACAAATGTGAACTGACGTTCAAAAATAAAACATTTGAAAACGGACCATTTTCCAGATTTCTGAAGCATGACGTAATGGGGGGGTGGTATCTCTTTTGTCGAAAATCAGCCGTTTTTGCTCGAACATTAAATGCCTCCAAATGGTATTTAATTAACTTCCCGAGCCCCTGGAAGCATGAAAATCACTTTAAACATGCTAATTTTAGCTCTAACACTGATGATCCACCTACAAATGTGAACTGACGTTCAAAAATAAAACATTTGAAAACGGACCATTTTCCACATTTCTGAAGCATGACGTAATGGGGGGGTGTTATCTCTTTTGTCGAAAATCAGCCGTTTTTGCTCGAACATTAAATGCCTCCAAATGGTATTTATTTCACTTCCCGGGGTGAAGAAACCCTTTTTGAGAACTCAGAGTGAGTAAATTGGCCATTTTCATGCACTTTTAACCATTCCATTAATCTTGTGTTTTGGGCCCCTGGAAGCATGAAAATCACTTTAAACATGCTAATTTTAGCTCTAACACTGATGATCCACCTACAAATGTGAACTGACGTTCAAAAATAAAACATTTGAAAACGGACCATTTTCCACATTTCTGAAGCATGACGTAATGGGGGGGTGTTATCTCTTTTGTCGAAAATCAGCCGTTTTTGCTCGAACATTAAATGCCTCCAAATGGTATTTAATTAACTTCCCGAGCCCCTGGAAGCATGAAAATCACTTTAAACATGCTAATTTTAGCTCTAACACTGATGATCCACCTACAAATGTGAACTGACGTTCAAAAATAAAACATTTGAAAACGGACCATTTTCCACATTTCTGAAGCATGACGTACTGGGGGGGTGTTATCTCTTTTGTCGAAAATCAGCCGTTTTTGCTCGAACATTAAATGCCTCCAAATGGTATTTAATTAACTTCCCGGGGTGAAGAAACCCTTTTTGAGAACTCAGAGTGAGTAAATTGGCCATTTTCATGCACTTTTAACCATTCCATAAATCTTGTGTTTTGGGCCCCTGGAAGCATGAAAATCACTTTAAACATGCTAATTTTAGCTCTAACACTGATGATCCACCTACAAATGTGAACTGACGTTCAAAAATAAAACATTTGAAAACGGACCATTTTCCACATTTCTGAAGCATGACGTAATGGGGGGGTGTTATCTCTTTTGTCGAAAATGAGCCGTTTTTGCTCGAACATTAAATGCCTCCAAATGGTATTTAATGAACTTCCTGAGCCCCTGGAAGCATGAAAATCACTTTAAACATGCTAATTTTAGCTCTAACACTGATGATCCACCTACAAATGTGAACTGACGTTCAAAAATAAAACATTTGAAAACGGACCATTTTCCACATTTCTGAAGCATGACGTAATGGGGGGGTGTTATCTCTTTTGTCGAAAATCAGCCGTTTTTGCTCGAACATTAAATGCCTCCAAATGGTATTTATTTCACATTTCACTTCCCGAGCCCCTGGAAGCATGAAAATCACTTTAAACATGCTAATTTTAGCTCTAACACTGATGATCCACCTACAAATGTGAACTGACGTTCAAAAATAAAACATTTGAAAACGGACCATTTTCCACATTTCTGAAGCATGACGTAATGGGGGGGTGTTATCTCTTTTGTCGAAAATCAGCCGTTTTTGCTCGAACATTAAATGCCTCCAAATGGTATTTAATTAACTTCCCGGGGTGAAGAAACCCTTTTTGAGAACTCAGAGTGAGTAAATTGGCCATTTTCATGCACTTTTAACCATTCCATAAATCTTGTGTTTTGGGCCCCTGGAAGCATGAAAATCACTTTAAACATGCTAATTTTAGCTCTAACACTGATGATCCACCTACAAATGTGAACTGACGTTCAAAAATAAAACATTTGAAAACGGACCATTTTCCAGATTTCTAAAGCATGACGTAATGGGGGGGTGGTATCTCTTTTGTCGAAAATCAGCCGTTTTTGCTCGAACATTAAATGCCTCCAAATGGTATTTAATTAACTTCCCGAGCCCCTGGAAGCATGAAAATCACTTTAAACATGCTAATTTTAGCTCTAACACTGATGATCCACCTACAAATGTGAACTGACGTTCAAAAATAAAACATTTGAAAACGGACCATTTTCCACATTTCTGAAGCATGACGTAATGGGGGGGTGTTATCTCTTTTGTCGAAAATCAGCCGTTTTTGCTCGAACATTAAATGCCTCCAAATGGTATTTATTTCACTTCCCGGGGTAAAGAAACCCTTTTTGAGAACTCAGAGTGAGTAAATTGGCCATTTTCATGCACTTTTAACCATTCCATTAATCTTGTGTTTTGGGCCCCTGGAAGCATGAAAATCACTTTAAACATGCTAATTTTAGCTCTAACACTGATGATCCACCTACAAATGTGAACTGACGTTCAAAAATAAAACATTTGAAAACGGACCATTTTCCACATTTCTGAAGCATGACGTAATGGGGGGGTGTTATCTCTTTTGTCGAAAATCAGCCGTTTTTGCTCGAACATTAAATGCCTCCAAATGGTATTTAATTAACTTCCCGAGCCCCTGGAAGCATGAAAATCACTTTAAACATGCTAATTTTAGCTCTAACACTGATGATCCACCTACAAATGTGAACTGACGTTCAAAAATAAAACATTTGAAAACGGACCATTTTCCACATTTCTGAAGCATGACGTAATGGGGGGGTGTTATCTCTTTTGTCGAAAATCAGCCGTTTTTGCTCGAACATTAAATGCCTCCAAATGGTATTTAATTAACTTCCCGGGGTGAAGAAACCCTTTTTGAGAACTCAGAGTGAGTAAATTGGCCATTTTCATGCACTTTTAACCATTCCATAAATCTTGTGTTTTGGGCCCCTGGAAGCATGAAAATCACTTTAAACATGCTAATTTTAGCTCTAACACTGATGATCCACCTACAAATGTGAACTGACGTTCAAAAATAAAACATTTGAAAACAAACCATTTTCCACATTTCTGAAGCATGACGTAATGGGGGGGTGTTATCTCTTTTGTCGAAAATGAGCCGTTTTTGCTCGAACATTAAATGCCTCCAAATGGTATTTAATGAACTTCCCGAGCCCCTGGAAGCATGAAAATCACTTTAAACATGCTAATTTTAGCTCTAACACTGATGATCCACCTACAAATGTGAACTGACGTTCAAAAATAAAACATTTGAAAACGGACCATTTTCCACATTTCTGAAGCATGACGTAATGGGGGGGTGTTATCTCTTTTGTCGAAAATCAGCCGTTTTTGCTCGAACATTAAATGCCTCCAAATGGTATTTATTTCACTTCCCGGGGTGAAGAAACCCTTTTTGAGAACTCAGAGTGAGTAAATTGGCCATTTTCATGCACTTTTAACCATTCCATTAATCTTGTGTTTTGGGCCCCTGGAAGCATGAAAATCACTTTAAACATGCTAATTTTAGCTCTAACACTGATGATCCACCTACAAATGTGAACTGACGTTCAAAAATAAAACATTTGAAAACGGACCATTTTCCACATTTCTGAAGCATGACGTAATGGGGGGGTGTTATCTCTTTTGTCGAAAATCAGCCGTTTTTGCTCGAACATTAAATGCCTCCAAATGGTATTTAATTAACTTCCCGAGCCCCTGGAAGCATGAAAATCACTTTAAACATGCTAATTTTAGCTCTAACACTGATGATCCACCTACAAATGTGAACTGACGTTCAAAAATAAAACATTTGAAAACGGACCATTTTCCACATTTCTGAAGCATGACGTAATGGGGGGGTGTTATCTCTTTTGTCGAAAATCAGCCGTTTTTGCTCGAACATTAAATGCCTCCAAATGGTATTTAATTAACTTCCCGGGGTGAAGAAACCCTTTTTGAGAACTCAGAGTGAGTAAATTGGCCATTTTCATGCACTTTTAACCATTCCATAAATCTTGTGTTTTGGGCCCCTGGAAGCATGAAAATCACTTTAAACATGCTAATTTTAGCTCTAACACTGATGATCCACCTACAAATGTGAACTGACGTTCAAAAATAAAACATTTGAAAACAAACCATTTTCCACATTTCTGAAGCATGACGTAATGGGGGGGTGTTATCTCTTTTGTCGAAAATGAGCCGTTTTTGCTCGAACATTAAATGCCTCCAAATGGTATTTAATGAACTTCCCGAGCCCCTGGAAGCATGAAAATCACTTTAAACATGCTAATTTTAGCTCTAACACTGATGATCCACCTACAAATGTGAACTGACGTTCAAAAATAAAACATTTGAAAACGGACCATTTTCCACATTTCTGAAGCATGACGTAATGGGGGGGTGTTATCTCTTTTGTCGAAAATCAGCCGTTTTTGCTCGAACATTAAATGCCTCCAAATGGTATTTAATTAACTTCCCGAGCCCCTGGAAGCATGAAAATCACTTTAAACATGCTAATTTTAGCTCTAACACTGATGATCCACCTACAAATGTGAACTGACGTTCAAAAATAAAACATTTGAAAACGGACCATTTTCCACATTTCTGAAGCATGACGTAATGGGGGGGTGTTATCTCTTTTGTCGAAAATCAGCTGTTTTTGCTCGAACATTAAATGCCTCCAAATGGTATTTAATTACCTTCCCGAGCCCCTGGAAGCATGAAAATCACTTTAAACATGCTAATTTTAGCTCTAACACTGATGATCCACCTACAAATGTGAACTGACGTTCAAAAATAAAACATTTGAAAACGGACCATTTTCCACATTTCTGAAGCATGACGTAATGGGGGGGTGTTATCTCTTTTGTCGAAAATCAGCCGTTTTTGCTCGAACATTAAATGCCTCCAAATGGTATTTATTTCACATTTCACTTCCCGAGCCCCTGGAAGCATGAAAATCACTTTAAACATGCTAATTTTAGCTCTAACACTGATGATCCACCTACAAATGTGAACTGACGTTCAAAAATAAAACATTTGAAAACGGACCATTTTCCACATTTCTGAAGCATGACGTAATGGGGGGGTGTTATCTCTTTTGTCGAAAATCAGCCGTTTTTGCTCGAACATTAAATGCCTCCAAATGGTATTTAATTAACTTCCCGGGGTGAAGAAACCCTTTTTGAGAACTCAGAGTGAGTAAATTGGCCATTTTCATGCACTTTTAACCATTCCATAAATCTTGTGTTTTGGGCCCCTGGAAGCATGAAAATCACTTTAAACATGCTAATTTTAGCTCTAACACTGATGATCCACCTACAAATGTGAACTGACGTTCAAAAATAAAACATTTGAAAACGGACCATTTTCCAGATTTCTAAAGCATGACGTAATGGGGGGGTGGTATCTCTTTTGTCGAAAATCAGCCGTTTTTGCTCGAACATTAAATGCCTCCAAATGGTATTTAATTAACTTCCCGAGCCCCTGGAAGCATGAAAATCACTTTAAACATGCTAATTTTAGCTCTAACACTGATGATCCACCTACAAATGTGAACTGACGTTCAAAAATAAAACATTTGAAAACGGACCATTTTCCACATTTCTGAAGCATGACGTAATGGGGGGGTGTTATCTCTTTTGTCGAAAATCAGCTGTTTTTGCTCGAACATTAAATGCCTCCAAATGGTATTTATTTCACTTCCCGGGGTGAAGAAACCCTTTTTGAGAACTCAGAGTGAGTAAATTGGCCATTTTCATGCACTTTTAACCATTCCATTAATCTTGTGTTTTGGGCCCCTGGAAGCATGAAAATCACTTTAAACATGCTAATTTTAGCTCTAACACTGATGATCCACCTACAAATGTGAACTGACGTTCAAAAATAAAACATTTGAAAACGGACCATTTTCCACATTTCTGAAGCATGACGTAATGGGGGGGTGTTATCTCTTTTGTCGAAAATCAGCCGTTTTTGCTCGAACATTAAATGCCTCCAAATGGTATTTAATTAACTTCCCGAGCCCCTGGAAGCATGAAAATCACTTTAAACATGCTAATTTTAGCTCTAACACTGATGATCCACCTACAAATGTGAACTGACGTTCAAAAATAAAACATTTGAAAACGGACCATTTTCCACATTTCTGAAGCATGACGTACTGGGGGGGTGTTATCTCTTTTGTCGAAAATCAGCCGTTTTTGCTCGAACATTAAATGCCTCCAAATGGTATTTAATTAACTTCCCGGGGTGAAGAAACCCTTTTTGAGAACTCAGAGTGAGTAAATTGGCCATTTTCATGCACTTTTAACCATTCCATAAATCTTGTGTTTTGGGCCCCTGGAAGCATGAAAATCACTTTAAACATGCTAATTTTAGCTCTAACACTGATGATCCACCTACAAATGTGAACTGACGTTCAAAAATAAAACATTTGAAAACGGACCATTTTCCACATTTCTGAAGCATGACGTAATGGGGGGGTGTTATCTCTTTTGTCGAAAATGAGCCGTTTTTGCTCGAACATTAAATGCCTCCAAATGGTATTTAATGAACTTCCTGAGCCCCTGGAAGCATGAAAATCACTTTAAACATGCTAATTTTAGCTCTAACACTGATGATCCACCTACAAATGTGAACTGACGTTCAAAAATAAAACATTTGAAAACGGACCATTTTCCACATTTCTGAAGCATGACGTAATGGGGGGGTGTTATCTCTTTTGTCGAAAATCAGCCGTTTTTGCTCGAACATTAAATGCCTCCAAATGGTATTTATTTCACTTCCCGGGGTGAAGAAACCCTTTTTGAGAACTCAGAGTGAGTAAATTGGCCATTTTCATGCACTTTTAACCATTCCATTAATCTTGTGTTTTGGGCCCCTGGAAGCATAAAAATCACTTTAAACATGCTAATTTTAGCTCTAACACTGATGATCCACCTACAAATGTGAACTGACGTTCAAAAATAAAACATTTGAAAACGGACCATTTTCCACATTTCTGAAGCATGACGTAATGGGGGGGTGTTATCTCTTTTGTCGAAAATCAGCCGTTTTTGCTCGAACATTAAATGCCTCCAAATGGTATTTAATTAACTTCCCGGGGTGAAGAAACCCTTTTTGAGAACTCAGAGTGAGTAAATTGGCCCTTTTCATGCACTTTTAACCATTCCATAAATCTTGTGTTTTGGGCCCCTGGAAGCATGAAAATCACTTTAAACATGCTAATTTTAGCTCTAACACTGATGATCCACCTACAAATGTGAACTGACGTTCAAAAATAAAACATTTGAAAACGGACCATTTTCCACATTTCTGAAGCATGACGTAATGGGGGGGTGTTATCTCTTTTGTCGAAAATCAGCCGTTTTTGCTCGAACATTAAATGCCTCCAAATGGTATTTAATTAACTTCCCGAGCCCCTGGAAGCATGAAAATCACTTTAAACATGCTAATTTTAGCTCTAACACTGATGATCCACCTACAAATGTGAACTGACGTTCAAAAATAAAACATTTGTAAACGGACCATTTTCCACATTTCTGAAGCATGACGTAATGGGGGGGTGTTATCTCTTTTGTCGAAAATCAGCCGTTTTTGCTCGAACATTAAATGCCTCCAAATGGTATTTAATTAACTTCCGGGGGTGAAGAAACCCTTTTTGAGAACTCAGAGTGAGTAAATTGGCCATTTTCATGCACTTTTAACCATTCCATAAATCTTGTGTTTTGGGCCCCTGGAAGCATGAAAATCACTTTAAACATGCTAATTTTAGCTCTAACACTGATGATCCACCTACAAATGTGAACTGACGTTCAAAAATAAAACATTTGAAAACGGACCATTTTCCACATTTCTGAAGCATGACGTAATGGGGGGGTGTTATCTCTTTTGTCGAAAATCAGCCGTTTTTGCTCGAACATTAAATGCCTCCAAATGGTATTTAATTAACTTCCCGAGCCCCTGGAAGCATGAAAATCACTTTAAACATGATAATTTTAGCTCTAACACTGATGATCCACCTACAAATGTGAACTGACGTTCAAAAATAAAACATTTGAAAACGGACCATTTTCCACATTTCTGAAGCATGACGTAATGGGGGGGTGTTATCTCTTTTGTCGAAAATCAGCTGTTTTTGCTCGAACATTAAATGCCTCCAAATGGTATTTAATTACCTTCCCGAGCCCCTGGAAGCATGAAAATCACTTTAAACATGCTAATTTTAGCTCTAACACTGATGATCCACCTACAAATGTGAACTGACGTTCAAAAATAAAACATTTGAAAACGGACCATTTTCCACATTTCTGAAGCATGACGTAATGGGGGGGTGTTATCTCTTTTGTCGAAAATCAGCCGTTTTTGCTCGAACATTAAATGCCTCCAAATGGTATTTAATTAACTTCCCGAGACCCTGGAAGCATGAAAATCACTTTAAACATGCTAATTTTAGCTCTAACACTGATGATCCACCTACAAACGTGAACTGACGTTCAAAAATAAAACATTTGAAAACGGACCATTTTCCACATTTCTGAAGCATGACGTAATGGGGGGGTGTTATCTCTTTTGTCGAAAATCAGCCGTTTCTGCTCGAACATTAAATGCCTCCAAATGGTATTTATTTCACATTTCACTTCCCGAGCCCCTGGAAGCATGAAAATCACTTTAAACATGCTAATTTTAGCTCTAACACTGATGATCCACCTACAAATGTGAACTGACGTTCAAAAATAAAACATTTGAAAACGGACCATTTTCCACATTTCTGAAGCATGACGTAATGGGGGGGTGTTATCTCTTTTGTCGAAAATCAGCCGTTTTTGCTCGAACATTAAATGCCTCCAAATGGTATTTAATTAACTTCCCGGGGTGAAGAAACCCTTTTTGAGAACTCAGAGTGAGTAAATTGGCCATTTTCATGCACTTTTAACCATTCCATAAATCTTGTGTTTTGGGCCCCTGGAAGCATGAAAATCACTTTAAACATGCTAATTTTAGCTCTAACACTGATGATCCACCTACAAATGTGAACTGACGTTCAAAAATAAAACATTTGAAAACGGACCATTTTCCAGATTTCTGAAGCATGACGTAATGGGGGGGTGGTATCTCTTTTGTCGAAAATCAGCCGTTTTTGCTCGAACATTAAATGCCTCCAAATGGTATTTAATTAACTTCCCGAGCCCCTGGAAGCATGAAAATCACTTTAAACATGCTAATTTTAGCTCTAACACTGATGATCCACCTACAAATGTGAACTGACGTTCAAAAATAAAACATTTGAAAACGGACCATTTTCCACATTTCTGAAGCATGACGTAATGGGGGGGTGTTATCTCTTTTGTCGAAAATCAGCCGTTTTTGCTCGAACATTAAATGCCTCCAAATGGTATTTATTTCACTTCCCGGGGTGAAGAAACCCTTTTTGAGAACTCAGAGTGAGTAAATTGGCCATTTTCATGCACTTTTAACCATTCCATTAATCTTGTGTTTTGGGCCCCTGGAAGCATGAAAATCACTTTAAACATGCTAATTTTAGCTCTAACACTGATGATCCACCTACAAATGTGAACTGACGTTCAAAAATAAAACATTTGAAAACGGACCATTTTCCACATTTCTGAAGCATGACGTAATGGGGGGGTGTTATCTCTTTTGTCGAAAATCAGCCGTTTTTGCTCGAACATTAAATGCCTCCAAATGGTATTTAATTAACTTCCCGAGCCCCTGGAAGCATGAAAATCACTTTAAACATGCTAATTTTAGCTCTAACACTGATGATCCACCTACAAATGTGAACTGACGTTCAAAAATAAAACATTTGAAAACGGACCATTTTCCACATTTCTGAAGCATGACGTACTGGGGGGGTGTTATCTCTTTTGTCGAAAATCAGCCGTTTTTGCTCGAACATTAAATGCCTCCAAATGGTATTTAATTAACTTCCCGGGGTGAAGAAACCCTTTTTGAGAACTCAGAGTGAGTAAATTGGCCATTTTCATGCACTTTTAACCATTCCATAAATCTTGTGTTTTGGGCCCCTGGAAGCATGAAAATCACTTTAAACATGCTAATTTTAGCTCTAACACTGATGATCCACCTACAAATGTGAACTGACGTTCAAAAATAAAACATTTGAAAACGGACCATTTTCCACATTTCTGAAGCATGACGTAATGGGGGGGTGTTATCTCTTTTGTCGAAAATGAGCCGTTTTTGCTCGAACATTAAATGCCTCCAAATGGTATTTAATGAACTTCCTGAGCCCCTGGAAGCATGAAAATCACTTTAAACATGCTAATTTTAGCTCTAACACTGATGATCCACCTACAAATGTGAACTGACGTTCAAAAATAAAACATTTGAAAACGGACCATTTTCCACATTTCTGAAGCATGACGTAATGGGGGGGTGTTATCTCTTTTGTCGAAAATCAGCCGTTTTTGCTCGAACATTAAATGCCTCCAAATGGTATTTATTTCACATTTCACTTCCCGAGCCCCTGGAAGCATGAAAATCACTTTAAACATGCTAATTTTAGCTCTAACACTGATGATCCACCTACAAATGTGAACTGACGTTCAAAAATAAAACATTTGAAAACGGACCATTTTCCACATTTCTGAAGCATGACGTAATGGGGGGGTGTTATCTCTTTTGTCGAAAATCAGCCGTTTTTGCTCGAACATTAAATGCCTCCAAATGGTATTTAATTAACTTCCCGGGGTGAAGAAACCCTTTTTGAGAACTCAGAGTGAGTAAATTGGCCATTTTCATGCACTTTTAACCATTCCATAAATCTTGTGTTTTGGGCCCCTGGAAGCATGAAAATCACTTTAAACATGCTAATTTTAGCTCTAACACTGATGATCCACCTACAAATGTGAACTGACGTTCAAAAATAAAACATTTGAAAACGGACCATTTTCCAGATTTCTAAAGCATGACGTAATGGGGGGGTGGTATCTCTTTTGTCGAAAATCAGCCGTTTTTGCTCGAACATTAAATGCCTCCAAATGGTATTTAATTAACTTCCCGAGCCCCTGGAAGCATGAAAATCACTTTAAACATGCTAATTTTAGCTCTAACACTGATGATCCACCTACAAATGTGAACTGACGTTCAAAAATAAAACATTTGAAAACGGACCATTTTCCACATTTCTGAAGCATGACGTAATGGGGGGGTGTTATCTCTTTTGTCGAAAATCAGCCGTTTTTGCTCGAACATTAAATGCCTCCAAATGGTATTTATTTCACTTCCTGGGGTGAAGAAACCCTTTTTGAGAACTCAGAGTGAGTAAATTGGCCATTTTCATGCACTTTTAACCATTCCATTAATCTTGTGTTTTGGGCCCCTGGAAGCATGAAAATCACTTTAAACATGCTAATTTTAGCTCTAACACTGATGATCCACCTACAAATGTGAACTGACGTTCAAAAATAAAACATTTGAAAACGGACCATTTTCCACATTTCTGAAGCATGACGTAATGGGGGGGTGTTATCTCTTTTGTCGAAAATCAGCCGTTTTTGCTCGAACATTAAATGCCTCCAAATGGTATTTAATTAACTTCCCGAGCCCCTGGAAGCATGAAAATCACTTTAAACATGCTAATTAAAGCTCTAACACTGATGATCCACCTACAAATGTGAACTGACGTTCAAAAATAAAACATTTGAAAACGGACCATTTTCCACATTTCTGAAGCATGACGTAATGGGGGGGTGTTATCTCTTTTGTCGAAAATCAGCCGTTTTTGCTCGAACATTAAATGCCTCCAAATGGTATTTAATGAACTTCCTGAGCCCCTGGAAGCATGAAAATCACTTTAAACATGCTAATTTTAGCTCTAACACTGATGATCCACCTACAAATGTGAACTGACGTTCAAAAATAAAACATTTGAAAACGGACCATTTTCCACATTTCTGAAGCATGACGTAATGGGGGGGTGTTATCTCTTTTGTCGAAAATCAGCCGTTTTTGCTCGAACATTAAATGCCTCCAAATGGTATTTATTTCACTTCCCGGGGTGAAGAAACCCTTTTTGAGAACTCAGAGTGAGTAAATTGGCCATTTTCATGCACTTTTAACCATTCCATTAATCTTGTGTTTTGGGCCCCTGGAAGCATAAAAATCACTTTAAACATGCTAATTTTAGCTCTAACACTGATGATCCACCTACAAATGTGAACTGACGTTCAAAAATAAAACATTTGAAAACGGACCATTTTCCACATTTCTGAAGCATGACGTAATGGGGGGGTGTTATCTCTTTTGTCGAAAATCAGCCGTTTTTGCTCGAACATTAAATGCCTCCAAATGGTATTTAATTAACTTCCCGGGGTGAAGAAACCCTTTTTGAGAACTCAGAGTGAGTAAATTGGCCCTTTTCATGCACTTTTAACCATTCCATAAATCTTGTGTTTTGGGCCCCTGGAAGCATGAAAATCACTTTAAACATGCTAATTTTAGCTCTAACACTGATGATCCACCTACAAATGTGAACTGACGTTCAAAAATAAAACATTTGAAAACGGACCATTTTCCACATTTCTGAAGCATGACGTAATGGGGGGGTGTTATCTCTTTTGTCGAAAATCAGCCGTTTTTGCTCGAACATTAAATGCCTCCAAATGGTATTTAATTAACTTCCCGAGCCCCTGGAAGCATGAAAATCACTTTAAACATGCTAATTTTAGCTCTAACACTGATGATCCACCTACAAATGTGAACTGACGTTCAAAAATAAAACATTTGTAAACGGACCATTTTCCACATTTCTGAAGCATGACGTAATGGGGGGGTGTTATCTCTTTTGTCGAAAATCAGCCGTTTTTGCTCGAACATTAAATGCCTCCAAATGGTATTTAATTAACTTCCGGGGGTGAAGAAACCCTTTTTGAGAACTCAGAGTGAGTAAATTGGCCATTTTCATGCACTTTTAACCATTCCATAAATCTTTTGTTTTGGGCCCCTGGAAGCATGAAAATCACTTTAAACATGCTAATTTTAGCTCTAACACTGATGATCCACCTACAAATGTGAACTGACGTTCAAAAATAAAACATTTGAAAACGGACCATTTTCCACATTTCTGAAGCATGACGTAATGGGGGGGTGTTATCTCTTTTGTCGAAAATCAGCCGTTTTTGCTCGAACATTAAATGCCTCCAAATGGTATTTAATTAACTTCCCGAGCCCCTGGAAGCATGAAAATCACTTTAAACATGCTAATTTTAGCTCTAACACTGATGATCCACCTACAAATGTGAACTGACGTTCAAAAATAAAACATTTGAAAACGGACCATTTTCCACATTTCTGAAGCATGACGTAATGGGGGGGTGTTATCTCTTTTGTCGAAAATCAGCTGTTTTTGCTCGAACATTAAATGCCTCCAAATGGTATTTAATTACCTTCCCGAGCCCCTGGAAGCATGAAAATCACTTTAAACATGCTAATTTTAGCTCTAACACTGATGATCCACCTACAAATGTGAACTGACGTTCAAAAATAAAACATTTGAAAACGGACCATTTTCCACATTTCTGAAGCATGACGTAATGGGGGGGTGTTATCTCTTTTGTCGAAAATCAGCCGTTTTTGCTCGAACATTAAATGCCTCCAAATGGTATTTATTTCACATTTCACTTCCCGAGCCCCTGGAAGCATGAAAATCACTTTAAACATGCTAATTTTAGCTCTAACACTGATGATCCACCTACAAATGTGAACTGACGTTCAAAAATAAAACATTTGAAAACGGACCATTTTCCACATTTCTGAAGCATGACGTAATGGGGGGGTGTTATCTCTTTTGTCGAAAATCAGCCGTTTTTGCTCGAACATTAAATGCCTCCAAATGGTATTTAATTAACTTCCCGGGGTGAAGAAACCCTTTTTGAGAACTCAGAGTGAGTAAATTGGCCATTTTCATGCACTTTTAACCATTCCATAAATCTTGTGTTTTGGGCCCCTGGAAGCATGAAAATCACTTTAAACATGCTAATTTTAGCTCTAACACTGATGATCCACCTACAAATGTGAACTGACGTTCAAAAATAAAACATTTGAAAACGGACCATTTTCCAGATTTCTAAAGCATGACGTAATGGGGGGGTGGTATCTCTTTTGTCGAAAATCAGCCGTTTTTGCTCGAACATTAAATGCCTCCAAATGGTATTTAATTAACTTCCCGAGCCCCTGGAAGCATGAAAATCACTTTAAACATGCTAATTTTAGCTCTAACACTGATGATCCACCTACAAATGTGAACTGACGTTCAAAAATAAAACATTTGAAAACGGACCATTTTCCACATTTCTGAAGCATGACGTAATGGGGGGGTGTTATCTCTTTTGTCGAAAATCAGCTGTTTTTGCTCGAACATTAAATGCCTCCAAATGGTATTTATTTCACTTCCCGGGGTGAAGAAACCCTTTTTGAGAACTCAGAGTGAGTAAATTGGCCATTTTCATGCACTTTTAACCATTCCATTAATCTTGTGTTTTGGGCCCCTGGAAGCATGAAAATCACTTTAAACATGCTAATTTTAGCTCTAACACTGATGATCCACCTACAAATGTGAACTGACGTTCAAAAATAAAACATTTGAAAACGGACCATTTTCCACATTTCTGAAGCATGACGTAATGGGGGGGTGTTATCTCTTTTGTCGAAAATCAGCCGTTTTTGCTCGAACATTAAATGCCTCCAAATGGTATTTAATTAACTTCCCGAGCCCCTGGAAGCATGAAAATCACTTTAAACATGCTAATTTTAGCTCTAACACTGATGATCCACCTACAAATGTGAACTGACGTTCAAAAATAAAACATTTGAAAACGGACCATTTTCCACATTTCTGAAGCATGACGTACTGGGGGGGTGTTATCTCTTTTGTCGAAAATCAGCCGTTTTTGCTCGAACATTAAATGCCTCCAAATGGTATTTAATTAACTTCCCGGGGTGAAGAAACCCTTTTTGAGAACTCAGAGTGAGTAAATTGGCCATTTTCATGCACTTTTAACCATTCCATAAATCTTGTGTTTTGGGCCCCTGGAAGCATGAAAATCACTTTAAACATGCTAATTTTAGCTCTAACACTGATGATCCACCTACAAATGTGAACTGACGTTCAAAAATAAAACATTTGAAAACGGACCATTTTCCACATTTCTGAAGCATGACGTAATGGGGGGGTGTTATCTCTTTTGTCGAAAATGAGCCGTTTTTGCTCGAACATTAAATGCCTCCAAATGGTATTTAATGAACTTCCTGAGCCCCTGGAAGCATGAAAATCACTTTAAACATGCTAATTTTAGCTCTAACACTGATGATCCACCTACAAATGTGAACTGACGTTCAAAAATAAAACATTTGAAAACGGACCATTTTCCACATTTCTGAAGCATGACGTAATGGGGGGGTGTTATCTCTTTTGTCGAAAATCAGCCGTTTTTGCTCGAACATTAAATGCCTCCAAATGGTATTTATTTCACTTCCCGGGGTGAAGAAACCCTTTTTGAGAACTCAGAGTGAGTAAATTGGCCATTTTCATGCACTTTTAACCATTCCATTAATCTTGTGTTTTGGGCCCCTGGAAGCATAAAAATCACTTTAAACATGCTAATTTTAGCTCTAACACTGATGATCCACCTACAAATGTGAACTGACGTTCAAAAATAAAACATTTGAAAACGGACCATTTTCCACATTTCTGAAGCATGACGTAATGGGGGGGTGTTATCTCTTTTGTCGAAAATCAGCCGTTTTTGCTCGAACATTAAATGCCTCCAAATGGTATTTAATTAACTTCCCGGGGTGAAGAAACCCTTTTTGAGAACTCAGAGTGAGTAAATTGGCCCTTTTCATGCACTTTTAACCATTCCATAAATCTTGTGTTTTGGGCCCCTGGAAGCATGAAAATCACTTTAAACATGCTAATTTTAGCTCTAACACTGATGATCCACCTACAAATGTGAACTGACGTTCAAAAATAAAACATTTGAAAACGGACCATTTTCCACATTTCTGAAGCATGACGTAATGGGGGGGTGTTATCTCTTTTGTCGAAAATCAGCCGTTTTTGCTCGAACATTAAATGCCTCCAAATGGTATTTAATTAACTTCCCGAGCCCCTGGAAGCATGAAAATCACTTTAAACATGCTAATTTTAGCTCTAACACTGATGATCCACCTACAAATGTGAACTGACGTTCAAAAATAAAACATTTGTAAACGGACCATTTTCCACATTTCTGAAGCATGACGTAATGGGGGGGTGTTATCTCTTTTGTCGAAAATCAGCCGTTTTTGCTCGAACATTAAATGCCTCCAAATGGTATTTAATTAACTTCCGGGGGTGAAGAAACCCTTTTTGAGAACTCAGAGTGAGTAAATTGGCCATTTTCATGCACTTTTAACCATTCCATAAATCTTGTGTTTTGGGCCCCTGGAAGCATGAAAATCACTTTAAACATGCTAATTTTAGCTCTAACACTGATGATCCACCTACAAATGTGAACTGACGTTCAAAAATAAAACATTTGAAAACGGACCATTTTCCACATTTCTGAAGCATGACGTAATGGGGGGGTGTTATCTCTTTTGTCGAAAATCAGCCGTTTTTGCTCGAACATTAAATGCCTCCAAATGGTATTTAATTAACTTCCCGAGCCCCTGGAAGCATGAAAATCACTTTAAACATGATAATTTTAGCTCTAACACTGATGATCCACCTACAAATGTGAACTGACGTTCAAAAATAAAACATTTGAAAACGGACCATTTTCCACATTTCTGAAGCATGACGTAATGGGGGGGTGTTATCTCTTTTGTCGAAAATCAGCTGTTTTTGCTCGAACATTAAATGCCTCCAAATGGTATTTAATTACCTTCCCGAGCCCCTGGAAGCATGAAAATCACTTTAAACATGCTAATTTTAGCTCTAACACTGATGATCCACCTACAAATGTGAACTGACGTTCAAAAATAAAACATTTGAAAACGGACCATTTTCCACATTTCTGAAGCATGACGTAATGGGGGGGTGTTATCTCTTTTGTCGAAAATCAGCCGTTTTTGCTCGAACATTAAATGCCTCCAAATGGTATTTAATTAACTTCCCGAGACCCTGGAAGCATGAAAATCACTTTAAACATGCTAATTTTAGCTCTAACACTGATGATCCACCTACAAACGTGAACTGACGTTCAAAAATAAAACATTTGAAAACGGACCATTTTCCACATTTCTGAAGCATGACGTAATGGGGGGGTGTTATCTCTTTTGTCGAAAATCAGCCGTTTCTGCTCGAACATTAAATGCCTCCAAATGGTATTTATTTCACATTTCACTTCCCGAGCCCCTGGAAGCATGAAAATCACTTTAAACATGCTAATTTTAGCTCTAACACTGATGATCCACCTACAAATGTGAACTGACGTTCAAAAATAAAACATTTGAAAACGGACCATTTTCCACATTTCTGAAGCATGACGTAATGGGGGGGTGTTATCTCTTTTGTCGAAAATCAGCCGTTTTTGCTCGAACATTAAATGCCTCCAAATGGTATTTAATTAACTTCCCGGGGTGAAGAAACCCTTTTTGAGAACTCAGAGTGAGTAAATTGGCCATTTTCATGCACTTTTAACCATTCCATAAATCTTGTGTTTTGGGCCCCTGGAAGCATGAAAATCACTTTAAACATGCTAATTTTAGCTCTAACACTGATGATCCACCTACAAATGTGAACTGACGTTCAAAAATAAAACATTTGAAAACGGACCATTTTCCAGATTTCTGAAGCATGACGTAATGGGGGGGTGGTATCTCTTTTGTCGAAAATCAGCCGTTTTTGCTCGAACATTAAATGCCTCCAAATGGTATTTAATTAACTTCCCGAGCCCCTGGAAGCATGAAAATCACTTTAAACATGCTAATTTTAGCTCTAACACTGATGATCCACCTACAAATGTGAACTGACGTTCAAAAATAAAACATTTGAAAACGGACCATTTTCCACATTTCTGAAGCATGACGTAATGGGGGGGTGTTATCTCTTTTGTCGAAAATCAGCCGTTTTTGCTCGAACATTAAATGCCTCCAAATGGTATTTATTTCACTTCCCGGGGTGAAGAAACCCTTTTTGAGAACTCAGAGTGAGTAAATTGGCCATTTTCATGCACTTTTAACCATTCCATTAATCTTGTGTTTTGGGCCCCTGGAAGCATGAAAATCACTTTAAACATGCTAATTTTAGCTCTAACACTGATGATCCACCTACAAATGTGAACTGACGTTCAAAAATAAAACATTTGAAAACGGACCATTTTCCACATTTCTGAAGCATGACGTAATGGGGGGGTGTTATCTCTTTTGTCGAAAATCAGCCGTTTTTGCTCGAACATTAAATGCCTCCAAATGGTATTTAATTAACTTCCCGAGCCCCTGGAAGCATGAAAATCACTTTAAACATGCTAATTTTAGCTCTAACACTGATGATCCACCTACAAATGTGAACTGACGTTCAAAAATAAAACATTTGAAAACGGACCATTTTCCACATTTCTGAAGCATGACGTACTGGGGGGGTGTTATCTCTTTTGTCGAAAATCAGCCGTTTTTGCTCGAACATTAAATGCCTCCAAATGGTATTTAATTAACTTCCCGGGGTGAAGAAACCCTTTTTGAGAACTCAGAGTGAGTAAATTGGCCATTTTCATGCACTTTTAACCATTCCATAAATCTTGTGTTTTGGGCCCCTGGAAGCATGAAAATCACTTTAAACATGCTAATTTTAGCTCTAACACTGATGATCCACCTACAAATGTGAACTGACGTTCAAAAATAAAACATTTGAAAACGGACCATTTTCCACATTTCTGAAGCATGACGTAATGGGGGGGTGTTATCTCTTTTGTCGAAAATGAGCCGTTTTTGCTCGAACATTAAATGCCTCCAAATGGTATTTAATGAACTTCCTGAGCCCCTGGAAGCATGAAAATCACTTTAAACATGCTAATTTTAGCTCTAACACTGATGATCCACCTACAAATGTGAACTGACGTTCAAAAATAAAACATTTGAAAACGGACCATTTTCCACATTTCTGAAGCATGACGTAATGGGGGGGTGTTATCTCTTTTGTCGAAAATCAGCCGTTTTTGCTCGAACATTAAATGCCTCCAAATGGTATTTATTTCACATTTCACTTCCCGAGCCCCTGGAAGCATGAAAATCACTTTAAACATGCTAATTTTAGCTCTAACACTGATGATCCACCTACAAATGTGAACTGACGTTCAAAAATAAAACATTTGAAAACGGACCATTTTCCACATTTCTGAAGCATGACGTAATGGGGGGGTGTTATCTCTTTTGTCGAAAATCAGCCGTTTTTGCTCGAACATTAAATGCCTCCAAATGGTATTTAATTAACTTCCCGGGGTGAAGAAACCCTTTTTGAGAACTCAGAGTGAGTAAATTGGCCATTTTCATGCACTTTTAACCATTCCATAAATCTTGTGTTTTGGGCCCCTGGAAGCATGAAAATCACTTTAAACATGCTAATTTTAGCTCTAACACTGATGATCCACCTACAAATGTGAACTGACGTTCAAAAATAAAACATTTGAAAACGGACCATTTTCCAGATTTCTAAAGCATGACGTAATGGGGGGGTGGTATCTCTTTTGTCGAAAATCAGCCGTTTTTGCTCGAACATTAAATGCCTCCAAATGGTATTTAATTAACTTCCCGAGCCCCTGGAAGCATGAAAATCACTTTAAACATGCTAATTTTAGCTCTAACACTGATGATCCACCTACAAATGTGAACTGACGTTCAAAAATAAAACATTTGAAAACGGACCATTTTCCACATTTCTGAAGCATGACGTAATGGGGGGGTGTTATCTCTTTTGTCGAAAATCAGCCGTTTTTGCTCGAACATTAAATGCCTCCAAATGGTATTTATTTCACTTCCTGGGGTGAAGAAACCCTTTTTGAGAACTCAGAGTGAGTAAATTGGCCATTTTCATGCACTTTTAACCATTCCATTAATCTTGTGTTTTGGGCCCCTGGAAGCATGAAAATCACTTTAAACATGCTAATTTTAGCTCTAACACTGATGATCCACCTACAAATGTGAACTGACGTTCAAAAATAAAACATTTGAAAACGGACCATTTTCCACATTTCTGAAGCATGACGTAATGGGGGGGTGTTATCTCTTTTGTCGAAAATCAGCCGTTTTTGCTCGAACATTAAATGCCTCCAAATGGTATTTAATTAACTTCCCGAGCCCCTGGAAGCATGAAAATCACTTTAAACATGCTAATTAAAGCTCTAACACTGATGATCCACCTACAAATGTGAACTGACGTTCAAAAATAAAACATTTGAAAACGGACCATTTTCCACATTTCTGAAGCATGACGTAATGGGGGGGTGTTATCTCTTTTGTCGAAAATCAGCCGTTTTTGCTCGAACATTAAATGCCTCCAAATGGTATTTAATGAACTTCCTGAGCCCCTGGAAGCATGAAAATCACTTTAAACATGCTAATTTTAGCTCTAACACTGATGATCCACCTACAAATGTGAACTGACGTTCAAAAATAAAACATTTGAAAACGGACCATTTTCCACATTTCTGAAGCATGACGTAATGGGGGGGTGTTATCTCTTTTGTCGAAAATCAGCCGTTTTTGCTCGAACATTAAATGCCTCCAAATGGTATTTATTTCACTTCCCGGGGTGAAGAAACCCTTTTTGAGAACTCAGAGTGAGTAAATTGGCCATTTTCATGCACTTTTAACCATTCCATTAATCTTGTGTTTTGGGCCCCTGGAAGCATAAAAATCACTTTAAACATGCTAATTTTAGCTCTAACACTGATGATCCACCTACAAATGTGAACTGACGTTCAAAAATAAAACATTTGAAAACGGACCATTTTCCACATTTCTGAAGCATGACGTAATGGGGGGGTGTTATCTCTTTTGTCGAAAATCAGCCGTTTTTGCTCGAACATTAAATGCCTCCAAATGGTATTTAATTAACTTCCCGGGGTGAAGAAACCCTTTTTGAGAACTCAGAGTGAGTAAATTGGCCCTTTTCATGCACTTTTAACCATTCCATAAATCTTGTGTTTTGGGCCCCTGGAAGCATGAAAATCACTTTAAACATGCTAATTTTAGCTCTAACACTGATGATCCACCTACAAATGTGAACTGACGTTCAAAAATAAAACATTTGAAAACGGACCATTTTCCACATTTCTGAAGCATGACGTAATGGGGGGGTGTTATCTCTTTTGTCGAAAATCAGCCGTTTTTGCTCGAACATTAAATGCCTCCAAATGGTATTTAATTAACTTCCCGAGCCCCTGGAAGCATGAAAATCACTTTAAACATGCTAATTTTAGCTCTAACACTGATGATCCACCTACAAATGTGAACTGACGTTCAAAAATAAAACATTTGTAAACGGACCATTTTCCACATTTCTGAAGCATGACGTAATGGGGGGGTGTTATCTCTTTTGTCGAAAATCAGCCGTTTTTGCTCGAACATTAAATGCCTCCAAATGGTATTTAATTAACTTCCGGGGGTGAAGAAACCCTTTTTGAGAACTCAGAGTGAGTAAATTGGCCATTTTCATGCACTTTTAACCATTCCATAAATCTTTTGTTTTGGGCCCCTGGAAGCATGAAAATCACTTTAAACATGCTAATTTTAGCTCTAACACTGATGATCCACCTACAAATGTGAACTGACGTTCAAAAATAAAACATTTGAAAACGGACCATTTTCCACATTTCTGAAGCATGACGTAATGGGGGGGTGTTATCTCTTTTGTCGAAAATCAGCCGTTTTTGCTCGAACATTAAATGCCTCCAAATGGTATTTAATTAACTTCCCGAGCCCCTGGAAGCATGAAAATCACTTTAAACATGATAATTTTAGCTCTAACACTGATGATCCACCTACAAATGTGAACTGACGTTCAAAAATAAAACATTTGAAAACGGACCATTTTCCACATTTCTGAAGCATGACGTAATGGGGGGGTGTTATCTCTTTTGTCGAAAATCAGCTGTTTTTGCTCGAACATTAAATGCCTCCAAATGGTATTTAATTACCTTCCCGAGCCCCTGGAAGCATGAAAATCACTTTAAACATGCTAATTTTAGCTCTAACACTGATGATCCACCTACAAATGTAAACTGACGTTCAAAAATAAAACATTTGAAAACGGACCATTTTCCACATTTCTGAAGCATGACGTAATGGGGGGGTGTTATCTCTTTTGTCGAAAATCAGCCGTTTTTGCTCGAACATTAAATGCCTCCAAATGGTATTTATTTCACATTTCACTTCCCGAGCCCCTGGAAGCATGAAAATCACTTTAAACATGCTAATTTTAGCTCTAACACTGATGATCCACCTACAAATGTGAACTGACGTTCAAAAATAAAACATTTGAAAACGGACCATTTTCCACATTTCTGAAGCATGACGTAATGGGGGGGTGTTATCTCTTTTGTCGAAAATCAGCCGTTTTTGCTCGAACATTAAATGCCTCCAAATGGTATTTAATTAACTTCCCGGGGTGAAGAAACCCTTTTTGAGAACTCAGAGTGAGTAAATTGGCCATTTTCATGCACTTTTAACCATTCCATAAATCTTGTGTTTTGGGCCCCTGGAAGCATGAAAATCACTTTAAACATGCTAATTTTAGCTCTAACACTGATGATCCACCTACAAATGTGAACTGACGTTCAAAAATAAAACATTTGAAAACGGACCATTTTCCAGATTTCTAAAGCATGACGTAATGGGGGGGTGGTATCTCTTTTGTCGAAAATCAGCTGTTTTTGCTCGAACATTAAATGCCTCCAAATGGTATTTAATTAACTTCCCGAGCCCCTGGAAGCATGAAAATCACTTTAAACATGCTAATTTTAGCTCTAACACTGATGATCCACCTACAAATGTGAACTGACGTTCAAAAATAAAACATTTGAAAACGGACCATTTTCCACATTTCTGAAGCATGACGTAATGGGGGGGTGTTATCTCTTTTGTCGAAAATCAGCTGTTTTTGCTCGAACATTAAATGCCTCCAAATGGTATTTATTTCACTTCCCGGGGTGAAGAAACCCTTTTTGAGAACTCAGAGTGAGTAAATTGGCCATTTTCATGCACTTTTAACCATTCCATTAATCTTGTGTTTTGGGCCCCTGGAAGCATGAAAATCACTTTAAACATGCTAATTTTAGCTCTAACACTGATGATCCACCTACAAATGTGAACTGACGTTCAAAAATAAAACATTTGAAAACGGACCATTTTCCACATTTCTGAAGCATGACGTAATGGGGGGGTGTTATCTCTTTTGTCGAAAATCAGCCGTTTTTGCTCGAACATTAAATGCCTCCAAATGGTATTTAATTAACTTCCCGAGCCCCTGGAAGCATGAAAATCACTTTAAACATGCTAATTTTAGCTCTAACACTGATGATCCACCTACAAATGTGAACTGACGTTCAAAAATAAAACATTTGAAAACGGACCATTTTCCACATTTCTGAAGCATGACGTACTGGGGGGGTGTTATCTCTTTTGTCGAAAATCAGCCGTTTTTGCTCGAACATTAAATGCCTCCAAATGGTATTTAATTAACTTCCCGGGGTGAAGAAACCCTTTTTGAGAACTCAGAGTGAGTAAATTGGCCATTTTCATGCACTTTTAACCATTCCATAAATCTTGTGTTTTGGGCCCCTGGAAGCATGAAAATCACTTTAAACATGCTAATTTTAGCTCTAACACTGATGATCCACCTACAAATGTGAACTGACGTTCAAAAATAAAACATTTGAAAACGGACCATTTTCCACATTTCTGAAGCATGACGTAATGGGGGGGTGTTATCTCTTTTGTCGAAAATGAGCCGTTTTTGCTCGAACATTAAATGCCTCCAAATGGTATTTAATGAACTTCCTGAGCCCCTGGAAGCATGAAAATCACTTTAAACATGCTAATTTTAGCTCTAACACTGATGATCCACCTACAAATGTGAACTGACGTTCAAAAATAAAACATTTGAAAACGGACCATTTTCCACATTTCTGAAGCATGACGTAATGGGGGGGTGTTATCTCTTTTGTCGAAAATCAGCCGTTTTTGCTCGAACATTAAATGCCTCCAAATGGTATTTATTTCACTTCCCGGGGTGAAGAAACCCTTTTTGAGAACTCAGAGTGAGTAAATTGGCCATTTTCATGCACTTTTAACCATTCCATTAATCTTGTGTTTTGGGCCCCTGGAAGCATAAAAATCACTTTAAACATGCTAATTTTAGCTCTAACACTGATGATCCACCTACAAATGTGAACTGACGTTCAAAAATAAAACATTTGAAAACGGACCATTTTCCACATTTCTGAAGCATGACGTAATGGGGGGGTGTTATCTCTTTTGTCGAAAATCAGCCGTTTTTGCTCGAACATTAAATGCCTCCAAATGGTATTTAATTAACTTCCCGGGGTGAAGAAACCCTTTTTGAGAACTCAGAGTGAGTAAATTGGCCCTTTTCATGCACTTTTAACCATTCCATAAATCTTGTGTTTTGGGCCCCTGGAAGCATGAAAATCACTTTAAACATGCTAATTTTAGCTCTAACACTGATGATCCACCTACAAATGTGAACTGACGTTCAAAAATAAAACATTTGAAAACGGACCATTTTCCACATTTCTGAAGCATGACGTAATGGGGGGGTGTTATCTCTTTTGTCGAAAATCAGCCGTTTTTGCTCGAACATTAAATGCCTCCAAATGGTATTTAATTAACTTCCCGAGCCCCTGGAAGCATGAAAATCACTTTAAACATGCTAATTTTAGCTCTAACACTGATGATCCACCTACAAATGTGAACTGACGTTCAAAAATAAAACATTTGTAAACGGACCATTTTCCACATTTCTGAAGCATGACGTAATGGGGGGGTGTTATCTCTTTTGTCGAAAATCAGCCGTTTTTGCTCGAACATTAAATGCCTCCAAATGGTATTTAATTAACTTCCGGGGGTGAAGAAACCCTTTTTGAGAACTCAGAGTGAGTAAATTGGCCATTTTCATGCACTTTTAACCATTCCATAAATCTTGTGTTTTGGGCCCCTGGAAGCATGAAAATCACTTTAAACATGCTAATTTTAGCTCTAACACTGATGATCCACCTACAAATGTGAACTGACGTTCAAAAATAAAACATTTGAAAACGGACCATTTTCCACATTTCTGAAGCATGACGTAATGGGGGGGTGTTATCTCTTTTGTCGAAAATCAGCCGTTTTTGCTCGAACATTAAATGCCTCCAAATGGTATTTAATTAACTTCCCGAGCCCCTGGAAGCATGAAAATCACTTTAAACATGATAATTTTAGCTCTAACACTGATGATCCACCTACAAATGTGAACTGACGTTCAAAAATAAAACATTTGAAAACGGACCATTTTCCACATTTCTGAAGCATGACGTAATGGGGGGGTGTTATCTCTTTTGTCGAAAATCAGCTGTTTTTGCTCGAACATTAAATGCCTCCAAATGGTATTTAATTACCTTCCCGAGCCCCTGGAAGCATGAAAATCACTTTAAACATGCTAATTTTAGCTCTAACACTGATGATCCACCTACAAATGTGAACTGACGTTCAAAAATAAAACATTTGAAAACGGACCATTTTCCACATTTCTGAAGCATGACGTAATGGGGGGGTGTTATCTCTTTTGTCGAAAATCAGCCGTTTTTGCTCGAACATTAAATGCCTCCAAATGGTATTTAATTAACTTCCCGAGCCCCTGGAAGCATGAAAATCACTTTAAACATGCTAATTTTAGCTCTAACACTGATGATCCACCTACAAACGTGAACTGACGTTCAAAAATAAAACATTTGAAAACGGACCATTTTCCACATTTCTGAAGCATGACGTAATGGGGGGGTGTTATCTCTTTTGTCGAAAATCAGCCGTTTTTGCTCGAACATTAAATGCCTCCAAATGGTATTTATTTCACATTTCACTTCCCGAGCCCCTGGAAGCATGAAAATCACTTTAAACATGCTAATTTTAGCTCTAACACTGATGATCCACCTACAAATGTGAACTGACGTTCAAAAATAAAACATTTGAAAACGGACCATTTTCCACATTTCTGAAGCATGACGTAATGGGGGGGTGTTATCTCTTTTGTCGAAAATCAGCCGTTTTTGCTCGAACATTAAATGCCTCCAAATGGTATTTAATTAACTTCCCGGGGTGAAGAAACCCTTTTTGAGAACTCAGAGTGAGTAAATTGGCCATTTTCATGCACTTTTAACCATTCCATAAATCTTGTGTTTTGGGCCCCTGGAAGCATGAAAATCACTTTAAACATGCTAATTTTAGCTCTAACACTGATGATCCACCTACAAATGTGAACTGACGTTCAAAAATAAAACATTTGAAAACGGACCATTTTCCAGATTTCTGAAGCATGACGTAATGGGGGGGTGGTATCTCTTTTGTCGAAAATCAGCCGTTTTTGCTCGAACATTAAATGCCTCCAAATGGTATTTAATTAACTTCCCGAGCCCCTGGAAGCATGAAAATCACTTTAAACATGCTAATTTTAGCTCTAACACTGATGATCCACCTACAAATGTGAACTGACGTTCAAAAATAAAACATTTGAAAACGGACCATTTTCCACATTTCTGAAGCATGACGTAATGGGGGGGTGTTATCTCTTTTGTCGAAAATCAGCCGTTTTTGCTCGAACATTAAATGCCTCCAAATGGTATTTATTTCACTTCCCGGGGTGAAGAAACCCTTTTTGAGAACTCAGAGTGAGTAAATTGGCCATTTTCATGCACTTTTAACCATTCCATTAATCTTGTGTTTTGGGCCCCTGGAAGCATGAAAATCACTTTAAACATGCTAATTTTAGCTCTAACACTGATGATCCACCTACAAATGTGAACTGACGTTCAAAAATAAAACATTTGAAAACGGACCATTTTCCACATTTCTGAAGCATGACGTAATGGGGGGGTGTTATCTCTTTTGTCGAAAATCAGCCGTTTTTGCTCGAACATTAAATGCCTCCAAATGGTATTTAATTAACTTCCCGAGCCCCTGGAAGCATGAAAATCACTTTAAACATGCTAATTTTAGCTCTAACACTGATGATCCACCTACAAATGTGAACTGACGTTCAAAAATAAAACATTTGAAAACGGACCATTTTCCACATTTCTGAAGCATGACGTACTGGGGGGGTGTTATCTCTTTTGTCGAAAATCAGCCGTTTTTGCTCGAACATTAAATGCCTCCAAATGGTATTTAATTAACTTCCCGGGGTGAAGAAACCCTTTTTGAGAACTCAGAGTGAGTAAATTGGCCATTTTCATGCACCTTTAACCATTCCATAAATCTTGTGTTTTGGGCCCCTGGAAGCATGAAAATCACTTTAAACATGCTAATTTTAGCTCTAACACTGATGATCCACCTACAAATGTGAACTGACGTTCAAAAATAAAACATTTGAAAACGGACCATTTTCCACATTTCTGAAGCATGACGTAATGGGGGGGTGTTATCTCTTTTGTCGAAAATGAGCCGTTTTTGCTCGAACATTAAATGCCTCCAAATGGTATTTAATGAACTTCCTGAGCCCCTGGAAGCATGAAAATCACTTTAAACATGCTAATTTTAGCTCTAACACTGATGATCCACCTACAAATGTGAACTGACGTTCAAAAATAAAACATTTGAAAACGGACCATTTTCCACATTTCTGAAGCATGACGTAATGGGGGGGTGATATCTCTTTTGTCGAAAATCAGCCGTTTTTGCTCGAACATTAAATGCCTCCAAATGGTATTTATTTCACATTTCACTTCCCGAGCCCCTGGAAGCATGAAAATCACTTTAAACATGCTAATTTTAGCTCTAACACTGATGATCCACCTACAAATGTGAACTGACGTTCAAAAATAAAACATTTGAAAACGGACCATTTTCCACATTTCTGAAGCATGACGTAATGGGGGGGTGTTATCTCTTTTGTCGAAAATCAGCCGTTTTTGCTCGAACATTAAATGCCTCCAAATGGTATTTAATTAACTTCCCGGGGTGAAGAAACCCTTTTTGAGAACTCAGAGTGAGTAAATTGGCCATTTTCATGCACTTTTAACCATTCCATAAATCTTGTGTTTTGGGCCCCTGGAAGCATGAAAATCACTTTAAACATGCTAATTTTAGCTCTAACACTGATGATCCACCTACAAATGTGAACTGACGTTCAAAAATAAAACATTTGAAAACGGACCATTTTCCAGATTTCTAAAGCATGACGTAATGGGGGGGTGGTATCTCTTTTGTCGAAAATCAGCCGTTTTTGCTCGAACATTAAATGCCTCCAAATGGTATTTAATTAACTTCCCGAGCCCCTGGAAGCATGAAAATCACTTTAAACATGCTAATTTTAGCTCTAACACTGATGATCCACCTACAAATGTGAACTGACGTTCAAAAATAAAACATTTGAAAACGGACCATTTTCCACATTTCTGAAGCATGACGTAATGGGGGGGTGTTATCTCTTTTGTCGAAAATCAGCCGTTTTTGCTCGAACATTAAATGCCTCCAAATGGTATTTATTTCACTTCCCGGGGTGAAGAAACCCTTTTTGAGAACTCAGAGTGAGTAAATTGGCCATTTTCATGCACTTTTAACCATTCCATTAATCTTGTGTTTTGGGCCCCTGGAAGCATGAAAATCACTTTAAACATGCTAATTTTAGCTCTAACACTGATGATCCACCTACAAATGTGAACTGACGTTCAAAAATAAAACATTTGAAAACGGACCATTTTCCACATTTCTGAAGCATGACGTAATGGGGGGGTGTTATCTCTTTTGTCGAAAATCAGCCGTTTTTGCTCGAACATTAAATGCCTCCAAATGGTATTTAATTAACTTCCCGAGCCCCTGGAAGCATGAAAATCACTTTAAACATGCTAATTTTAGCTCTAACACTGATGATCCACCTACAAATGTGAACTGACGTTCAAAAATAAAACATTTGAAAACGGACCATTTTCCACATTTCTGAAGCATGACGTAATGGGGGGGTGTTATCTCTTTTGTCGAAAATCAGCCGTTTTTGCTCGAACATTAAATGCCTCCAAATGGTATTTAATTAACTTCCCGGGGTGAAGAAACCCTTTTTGAGAACTCAGAGTGAGTAAATTGGCCATTTTCATGCACTTTTAACCATTCCATAAATCTTGTGTTTTGGGCCCCTGGAAGCATGAAAATCACTTTAAACATGCTAATTTTAGCTCTAACACTGATGATCCACCTACAAATGTGAACTGACGTTCAAAAATAAAACATTTGAAAACAAACCATTTTCCACATTTCTGAAGCATGACGTAATGGGGGGGTGTTATCTCTTTTGTCGAAAATGAGCCGTTTTTGCTCGAACATTAAATGCCTCCAAATGGTATTTAATGAACTTCCCGAGCCCCTGGAAGCATGAAAATCACTTTAAACATGCTAATTTTAGCTCTAACACTGATGATCCACCTACAAATGTGAACTGACGTTCAAAAATAAAACATTTGAAAACGGACCATTTTCCACATTTCTGAAGCATGACGTAATGGGGGGGTGTTATCTCTTTTGTCGAAAATCAGCCGTTTTTGCTCGAACATTAAATGCCTCCAAATGGTATTTATTTCACTTCCCGGGGTGAAGAAACCCTTTTTGAGAACTCAGAGTGAGTAAATTGGCCATTTTCATGCACTTTTAACCATTCCATTAATCTTGTGTTTTGGGCCCCTGGAAGCATAAAAATCACTTTAAACATGCTAATTTTAGCTCTAACACTGATGATCCACCTACAAATGTGAACTGACGTTCAAAAATAAAACATTTGAAAACGGACCATTTTCCACATTTCTGAAGCATGACGTAATGGGGGGGTGTTATCTCTTTTGTCGAAAATCAGCCGTTTTTGCTCGAACATTAAATGCCTCCAAATGGTATTTAATTAACTTCCCGAGCCCCTGGAAGCATGAAAATCACTTTAAACATGCTAATTTTAGCTCTAACACTGATGATCCACCTACAAATGTGAACTGACGTTCAAAAATAAAACATTTGAAAACGGACCATTTTCCACATTTCTGAAGCATGACGTAATGGGGGGGTGTTATCTCTTTTGTCGAAAATCAGCTGTTTTTGCTCGAACATTAAATGCCTCCAAATGGTATTTAATTACCTTCCCGAGCCCCTGGAAGCATGAAAATCACTTTAAACATGCTAATTTTAGCTCTAACACTGATGATCCACCTACAAATGTGAACTGACGTTCAAAAATAAAACATTTGAAAACGGACCATTTTCCACATTTCTGAAGCATGACGTAATGGGGGGGTGTTATCTCTTTTGTCGAAAATCAGCCGTTTTTGCT
This sequence comes from Lissotriton vulgaris, assembly GCF_964263255.1. NCBI lineage: Eukaryota > Metazoa > Chordata > Amphibia > Caudata > Salamandridae > Lissotriton > Lissotriton vulgaris. The sequence continues at coordinate 134,602 of NW_028245278.1, forward strand.
CGAACATTAAATGCCTCCAAATGGTATTTATTTCACATTTCACTTCCCGAGCCCCTGGAAGCATGAAAATCACTTTAAACATGCTAATTTTAGCTCTAACACTGATGATCCACCTACAAATGTGAACTGACGTTCAAAAATAAAACATTTGAAAACGGACCATTTTCCACATTTCTGAAGCATGACGTAATGGGGGGGTGTTATCTCTTTTGTCGAAAATCAGCCGTTTTTGCTCGAACATTAAATGCCTCCAAATGGTATTTAATTAACTTCCCGGGGTGAAGAAACCCTTTTTGAGAACTCAGAGTGAGTAAATTGGCCATTTTCATGCACTTTTAACCATTCCATAAATCTTGTGTTTTGGGCCCCTGGAAGCATGAAAATCACTTTAAACATGCTAATTTTAGCTCTAACACTGATGATCCACCTACAAATGTGAACTGACGTTCAAAAATAAAACATTTGAAAACGGACCATTTTCCAGATTTCTAAAGCATGACGTAATGGGGGGGTGGTATCTCTTTTGTCGAAAATCAGCCGTTTTTGCTCGAACATTAAATGCCTCCAAATGGTATTTAATTAACTTCCCGAGCCCCTGGAAGCATGAAAATCACTTTAAACATGCTAATTTTAGCTCTAATACTGATGATCCACCTACAAATGTGAACTGACGTTCAAAAATAAAACATTTGAAAACGGACCATTTTCCACATTTCTGAAGCATGACGTAATGGGGGGGTGTTATCTCTTTTGTCGAAAATCAGCTGTTTTTGCTCGAACATTAAATGCCTCCAAATGGTATTTATTTCACTTCCCGGGGTGAAGAAACCCTTTTTGAGAACTCAGAGTGAGTAAATTGGCCATTTTCATGCACTTTTAACCATTCCATTAATCTTGTGTTTTGGGCCCCTGGAAGCATGAAAATCACTTTAAACATGCTAATTTTAGCTCTAACACTGATGATCCACCTACAAATGTGAACTGACGTTCAAAAATAAAACATTTGAAAACGGACCATTTTCCACATTTCTGAAGCATGACGTAATGGGGGGGTGTTATCTCTTTTGTCGAAAATCAGCCGTTTTTGCTCGAACATTAAATGCCTCCAAATGGTATTTAATTAACTTCCCGAGCCCCTGGAAGCATGAAAATCACTTTAAACATGCTAATTTTAGCTCTAACACTGATGATCCACCTACAAATGTGAACTGACGTTCAAAAATAAAACATTTGAAAACGGACCATTTTCCACATTTCTGAAGCATGACGTACTGGGGGGGTGTTATCTCTTTTGTCGAAAATCAGCCGTTTTTGCTCGAACATTAAATGCCTCCAAATGGTATTTAATTAACTTCCCGGGGTGAAGAAACCCTTTTTGAGAACTCAGAGTGAGTAAATTGGCCATTTTCATGCACTTTTAACCATTCCATAAATCTTGTGTTTTGGGCCCCTGGAAGCATGAAAATCACTTTAAACATGCTAATTTTAGCTCTAACACTGATGATCCACCTACAAATGTGAACTGACGTTCAAAAATAAAACATTTGAAAACGGACCATTTTCCACATTTCTGAAGCATGACGTAATGGGGGGGTGTTATCTCTTTTGTCGAAAATGAGCCGTTTTTGCTCGAACATTAAATGCCTCCAAATGGTATTTAATGAACTTCCTGAGCCCCTGGAAGCATGAAAATCACTTTAAACATGCTAATTTTAGCTCTAACACTGATGATCCACCTACAAATGTGAACTGACGTTCAAAAATAAAACATTTGAAAACGGACCATTTTCCACATTTCTGAAGCATGACGTAATGGGGGGGTGTTATCTCTTTTGTCGAAAATCAGCCGTTTTTGCTCGAACATTAAATGCCTCCAAATGGTATTTATTTCACTTCCCGGGGTGAAGAAACCCTTTTTGAGAACTCAGAGTGAGTAAATTGGCCATTTTCATGCACTTTTAACCATTCCATTAATCTTGTGTTTTGGGCCCCTGGAAGCATAAAAATCACTTTAAACATGCTAATTTTAGCTCTAACACTGATGATCCACCTACAAATGTGAACTGACGTTCAAAAATAAAACATTTGAAAACGGACCATTTTCCACATTTCTGAAGCATGACGTAATGGGGGGGTGTTATCTCTTTTGTCGAAAATCAGCCGTTTTTGCTCGAACATTAAATGCCTCCAAATGGTATTTAATTAACTTCCCGGGGTGAAGAAACCCTTTTTGAGAACTCAGAGTGAGTAAATTGGCCCTTTTCATGCACTTTTAACCATTCCATAAATCTTGTGTTTTGGGCCCCTGGAAGCATGAAAATCACTTTAAACATGCTAATTTTAGCTCTAACACTGATGATCCACCTACAAATGTGAACTGACGTTCAAAAATAAAACATTTGAAAACGGACCATTTTCCACATTTCTGAAGCATGACGTAATGGGGGGGTGTTATCTCTTTTGTCGAAAATCAGCCGTTTTTGCTCGAACATTAAATGCCTCCAAATGGTATTTAATTAACTTCCCGAGCCCCTGGAAGCATGAAAATCACTTTAAACATGCTAATTTTAGCTCTAACACTGATGATCCACCTACAAATGTGAACTGACGTTCAAAAATAAAACATTTGTAAACGGACCATTTTCCACATTTCTGAAGCATGACGTAATGGGGGGGTGTTATCTCTTTTGTCGAAAATCAGCCGTTTTTGCTCGAACATTAAATGCCTCCAAATGGTATTTAATTAACTTCCGGGGGTGAAGAAACCCTTTTTGAGAACTCAGAGTGAGTAAATTGGCCATTTTCATGCACTTTTAACCATTCCATAAATCTTGTGTTTTGGGCCCCTGGAATCATGAAAATCACTTTAAACATGCTAATTTTAGCTCTAACACTGATGATCCACCTACAAATGTGAACTGACGTTCAAAAATAAAACATTTGAAAACGGACCATTTTCCACATTTCTGAAGCATGACGTAATGGGGGGGTGTTATCTCTTTTGTCGAAAATCAGCCGTTTTTGCTCGAACATTAAATGCCTCCAAATGGTATTTAATTAACTTCCCGAGCCCCTGGAAGCATGAAAATCACTTTAAACATGATAATTTTAGCTCTAACACTGATGATCCACCTACAAATGTGAACTGACGTTCAAAAATAAAACATTTGAAAACGGACCATTTTCCACATTTCTGAAGCATGACGTAATGGGGGGGTGTTATCTCTTTTGTCGAAAATCAGCTGTTTTTGCTCGAACATTAAATGCCTCCAAATGGTATTTAATTACCTTCCCGAGCCCCTGGAAGCATGAAAATCACTTTAAACATGCTAATTTTAGCTCTAACACTGATGATCCACCTACAAATGTGAACTGACGTTCAAAAATAAAACATTTGAAAACGGACCATTTTCCACATTTCTGAAGCATGACGTAATGGGGGGGTGTTATCTCTTTTGTCGAAAATCAGCCGTTTTTGCTCGAACATTAAATGCCTCCAAATGGTATTTAATTAACTTCCCGAGCCCCTGGAAGCATGAAAATCACTTTAAACATGCTAATTTTAGCTCTAACACTGATGATCCACCTACAAACGTGAACTGACGTTCAAAAATAAAACATTTGAAAACGGACCATTTTCCACATTTCTGAAGCATGACGTAATGGGGGGGTGTTATCTCTTTTGTCGAAAATCAGCCGTTTTTGCTCGAACATTAAATGCCTCCAAATGGTATTTATTTCACATTTCACTTCCCGAGCCCCTGGAAGCATGAAAATCACTTTAAACATGCTAATTTTAGCTCTAACACTGATGATCCACCTACAAATGTGAACTGACGTTCAAAAATAAAACATTTGAAAACGGACCATTTTCCACATTTCTGAAGCATGACGTAATGGGGGGGTGTTATCTCTTTTGTCGAAAATCAGCCGTTTTTGCTCGAACATTAAATGCCTCCAAATGGTATTTAATTAACTTCCCGGGGTGAAGAAACCCTTTTTGAGAACTCAGAGTGAGTAAATTGGCCATTTTCATGCACTTTTAACCATTCCATAAATCTTGTGTTTTGGGCCCCTGGAAGCATGAAAATCACTTTAAACATGCTAATTTTAGCTCTAACACTGATGATCCACCTACAAATGTGAACTGACGTTCAAAAATAAAACATTTGAAAACGGACCATTTTCCAGATTTCTGAAGCATGACGTAATGGGGGGGTGGTATCTCTTTTGTCGAAAATCAGCCGTTTTTGCTCGAACATTAAATGCCTCCAAATGGTATTTAATTAACTTCCCGAGCCCCTGGAAGCATGAAAATCACTTTAAACATGCTAATTTTAGCTCTAACACTGATGATCCACCTACAAATGTGAACTGACGTTCAAAAATAAAACATTTGAAAACGGACCATTTTCCACATTTCTGAAGCATGACGTAATGGGGGGGTGTTATCTCTTTTGTCGAAAATCAGCCGTTTTTGCTCGAACATTAAATGCCTCCAAATGGTATTTATTTCACTTCCCGGGGTGAAGAAACCCTTTTTGAGAACTCAGAGTGAGTAAATTGGCCATTTTCATGCACTTTTAACCATTCCATTAATCTTGTGTTTTGGGCCCCTGGAAGCATGAAAATCACTTTAAACATGCTAATTTTAGCTCTAACACTGATGATCCACCTACAAATGTGAACTGACGTTCAAAAATAAAACATTTGAAAACGGACCATTTTCCACATTTCTGAAGCATGACGTAATGGGGGGGTGTTATCTCTTTTGTCGAAAATCAGCCGTTTTTGCTCGAACATTAAATGCCTCCAAATGGTATTTAATTAACTTCCCGAGCCCCTGGAAGCATGAAAATCACTTTAAACATGCTAATTTTAGCTCTAACACTGATGATCCACCTACAAATGTGAACTGACGTTCAAAAATAAAACATTTGAAAACGGACCATTTTCCACATTTCTGAAGCATGACGTAATGGGGGGGTGTTATCTCTTTTGTCGAAAATCAGCCGTTTTTGCTCGAACATTAAATGCCTCCAAATGGTATTTAATTAACTTCCCGGGGTGAATAAACCCTTTTTGAGAACTCAGAGTGAGTAAATTGGCCATTTTCATGCACTTTTAACCATTCCATAAATCTTGTGTTTTGGGCCCCTGGAAGCATGAAAATCACTTTAAACATGCTAATTTTAGCTCTAACACTGATGATCCACCTACAAATGTGAACTGACGTTCAAAAATAAAACATTTGAAAACGGACCATTTTCCACATTTCTGAAGCATGACGTAATGGGGGGGTGTTATCTCTTTTGTCGAAAATCAGCCGTTTTTGCTCGAACATTAAATGCCTCCAAATGGTATTTAATTAACTTCCCGAGCCCCTGGAAGCATGAAAATCACTTTAAACATGCTAATTTTAGCTCTAACACTGATGATCCACCTACAAATGTGAACTGACGTTCAAAAATAAAACATTTGAAAACGGACCATTTTCCACATTTCTGAAGCATGACGTAATGGGGGGGTGTTATCTCTTTTGTCGAAAATCAGCCGTTTTTGCTCGAACATTAAATGCCTCCAAATGGTATTTAATTAACTTCCCGGGGTGAAGAAACCCTTTTTGAGAACTCAGAGTGAGTAAATTGGCCATTTTCATGCACTTTTAACCATTCCATAAATCTTGTGTTTTGGGCCCCTGGAAGCATGAAAATCACTTTAAACATGCTAATTTTAGCTCTAACACTGATGATCCACCTACAAATGTGAACTGACGTTCAAAAATAAAACATTTGAAAACGGACCATTTTCCACATTTCTGAAGCATGACGTAATGGGGGGGTGTTATCTCTTTTGTCGAAAATGAGCCGTTTTTGCTTGAACATTAAATGCCTCCAAATGGTATTTAATGAACTTCCCGAGCCCCTGGAAGCATGAAAATCACTTTAAACATGCTAATTTTAGCTCTAACACTGATGATCCACCTACAAATGTGAACTGACGTTCAAAAATAAAACATTTGAAAACGGACCATTTTCCACATTTCTGAAGCATGACGTAATGGGGGGGTGTTATCTCTTTTGTCGAAAATCAGCCGTTTTTGCTCGAACATTAAATGCCTCCAAATGGTATTTAATTAACTTCCCGGGGTGAAGAAACCCTTTTTGAGAACTCAGAGTGAGTAAATTGGCCATTTTCATGCACTTTTAACCATTCCATAAATCTTGTGTTTTGGGCCCCTGGAAGCATGAAAATCACTTTAAACATGCTAATTTTAGCTCTAACACTGATGATCCACCTACAAATGTGAACTGACGTTCAAAAATAAAACATTTGAAAACGGACCATTTTCCACATTTCTGAAGCATGACGTAATGGGGGGGTGTTATCTCTTTTGTCGAAAATCAGCAGTTTTTGCTCGAACATTAAATGCCTCCAAATGGTATTTAATTAACTTCCCGAGCCCCTGGAAGCATGAAAATCACTTTAAACATGCTAATTTTAGCTCTAACACTGATGATCCACCTACAAATGTGAACTGACGTTCAAAAATAAAACATTTGAAAACGGACCATTTTCCACATTTCTGAAGCATGACGTAATGGGGGGGTGTTATCTCTTTTGTCGAAAATCAGACGTTTTTGCTCGAACATTAAATGCCTCCAAATGGTATTTAATTAACTTCCCGGGGTGAAGAAACCCTTTTTGAGAACTCAGAGTGAGTAAATTGGCCATTTTCATGCACTTTTAACCATTCCATAAATCTTGTGTTTTGGGCCCCTGGAAGCATGAAAATCACTTTAAACATGCTAATTTTAGCTCTAACACTGATGATCCACCTACAAATGTGAACTGACGTTCAAAAATAAAACATTTGAAAACGGACCATTTTCCACATTTCTGAAGCATGACGTAATGGGGGGGTGTTATCTCTTTTGTCGAAAATCAGCCGTTTTTGCTCGAACATTAAATGCCTCCAAATGGTATTTAATTAACTTCCCGAGCCCCTGGAAGCATGAAAATCACTTTAAACATGCTAATTTTAGCTCTAACACTGATGATCCACCTACAAATGTGAACTGACGTTCAAAAATAAAACATTTGAAAACGGACCATTTTCCACATTTCTGAAGCATGACGTAATGGGGGGGTGTTATCTCTTTTGTCGAAAATCAGCTGTTTTTGCTCGAACATTAAATGCCTCCAAATGGTATTTAATTACCTTCCCGAGCCCCTGGAAGCATGAAAATCACTTTAAACATGCTAATTTTAGCTCTAACACTGATGATCCACCTACAAATGTGAACTGACGTTCAAAAATAAAACATTTGAAAACGGACCATTTTCCAGATTTCTGAAGCATGACGTAATGGGGGGGTGGTATCTCTTTTGTCGAAAATCAGCTGTTTTTGCTCGAACATTAAATGCCTCCAAATGGTATTTAATTAACTTCCCGAGCCCCTGGAAGCATGAAAATCACTTTAAACATGCTAATTTTAGCTCTAACACTGATGATCCACCTACAAATGTGAACTGACGTTCAAAAATAAAACATTTGAAAACGGACCATTTTCCACATTTCTGAAGCATGACGTAATGGGGGGGTGTTATCTCTTTTGTCGAAAATCAGCCGTTTTTGCTCGAACATTAAATGCCTCCAAATGGTATTTATTTCACTTCCCGGGGTGAAGAAACCCTTTTTGAGAACTCAGAGTGAGTAAATTGGCCATTTTCATGCACTTTTAACCATTCCATTAATCTTGTGTTTTGGGCCCCTGGAAGCATGAAAATCACTTTAAACATGCTAATTTTAGCTCTAACACTGATGATCCACCTACAAATGTGAACTGACGTTCAAAAATAAAACATTTGAAAACGGACCATTTTCCACATTTCTGAAGCATGACGTAATGGGGGGGTGTTATCTCTTTTGTCGAAAATCAGCCGTTTTTGCTCGAACATTAAATGCCTCCAAATGGTATTTAATTAACTTCCCGGGGTGAAGAACCCCTTTTTGAGAACTCAGAGTGAGTAAATTGGCCATTTTCATGCACTTTTAACCATTCCATAAATCTTGTGTTTTGGGCCCCTGGAAGCATGAAAATCACTTTAAACATGCTAATTTTAGCTCTAACACTAATGATCCACCTACAAATGTGAACTGACGTTCAAAAATAAAACATTTGAAAACGGACCGTTTTCCACATTTCTGAAGCATGACGTAATGGGGGGGTGTTATCTCTTTTGTCGAAAATCAGCCGTTTTTGCTCGAACATTAAATGCCTCCAAATGGTATTTATTTCACATTTCACTTCCCGAGCCCCTGGAAGCATGAAAATCACTTTAAACATGCTAATTTTAGCTCTAACACTGATGATCCACCTACAAATGTGAACTGACGTTCAAAAATAAAACATTTGAAAACGGACCATTTTCCACATTTCTGAAGCATGACGTAATGGGGGGGTGTTATCTCTTTTGTCGAAAATCAGCCGTTTTTGCTCGAACATTAAATGCCTCCAAATGGTATTTATTTCACTTCCCGGGGTGAAGAAACCCTTTTTGAGAACTCAGAGTGAGTAAATTGGCCATTTTCATGCACTTTTAACCATTCCATTAATCTTGTGTTTTGGGCCCCTGGAAGCATGAAAATCACTTTAAACATGCTAATTTTAGCTCTAACACTGATGATCCACCTACAAATGTGAACTGACGTTCAAAAATAAAACATTTGAAAACGGACCATTTTCCACATTTCTGAAGCATGACGTAATGGGGGGGTGTTATCTCTTTTGTCGAAAATCAGCCGTTTTTGCTCGAACATTAAATGCCTCCAAATGGTATTTAATTAACTTCCCGGGGTGAAGAACCCCTTTTTGAGAACTCAGAGTGAGTAAATTGGCCATTTTCATGCACTTTTAACCATTCCATAAATCTTGTGTTTTGGGCCCCTGGAAGCATGAAAATCACTTTAAACATGCTAATTTTAGCTCTAACACTAATGATCCACCTACAAATGTGAACTGACGTTCAAAAATAAAACATTTGAAAACGGACCATTTTCCACATTTCTGAAGCATGACGTAATGGGGGGGTGGTATCTCTTTTGTCGAAAATCAGCCGTTTTTGCTCGAACATTAAATGCCTCCAAATGGTATTTAATTAACTTCCCGAGCCCCTGGAAGCATGAAAATTACTTTAAACATGCTAATTTTAGCTCTAACACTGATGATCCACCTACAAATGTGAACTGACGTTCAAAAATAAAACATTTGAAAAAGGACCATTTTCCACATTTCTGAAGCATGACGTAATGGGGGGGTGTTATCTCTTTTGTCGAAAATCAGCCGTTTTTGCTCGAACATTAAATGCCTCCAAATGGTATTTAATTAACTTCCCGGGGTGAAGAAACCCTTTTTGAGAACTCAGAGTGAGTAAATTGGCCATTTTCATGCACTTTTAACCATTCCATAAATCTTGTGTTTTGGGCCCCTGGAAGCATGAAAATCACTTTAAACATGCTAATTTTAGCTCTAACACTGATGATCCACCTACAAATGTGAACTGACGTTCAAAAATAAAACATTTGAAAACTGACCATTTTCCACATTTCTGAAGCATGACGTAATGGGGGGGTGTTATCTCTTTTGTCGAAAATCAGCCGTTTTTGCTCGAACATTAAATGCCTCCAAATGGTATTTAATTAACTTCCCGAGCCCCTGGAAGCATGAAAATCACTTTAAACATGCTAATTTTAGCTCTAACACTGATGATCCACCTACAAATGTGAACTGACGTTCAAAAATAAAACATTTGAAAAAGGACCATTTTCCACATTTCTGAAGCATGACGTAATGGGGGGGTGTTATCTCTTTTGTCGAAAATCAGCCGTTTTTGATCGAACATTAAATGCCTCCAAATGGTATTTAATTAACTTCCCGGGGTGAAGAAACCCTTTTTGAGAACTCAGAGTGAGTAAATTGGCCATTTTCATGCACTTTTAACCATTCCATAAATCTTGTGTTTTGGGCCCCTGGAAGCATGAAAATCACTTTAAACATGCTAATTTTAGCTCTAACACTGATGATCCACCTACAAATGTGAACTGACGTTCAAAAATAAAACATTTGAAAACGGACCATTTTCCACATTTCTGAAGCATGACGTAATGGGGGGGTGTTATCTCTTTTGTCGAAAATGAGCCGTTTTTGCTCGAACATTAAATGCCTCCAAATGGTATTTAATGAACTTCCCGAGCCCCTGGAAGCATGAAAATCACTTTAAACATGCTAATTTTAGCTCTAACACTGATGATCCACCTACAAATGTGAACTGACGTTCAAAAATAAAACATTTGAAAACGGACCATTTTCCACATTTCTGAAGCATGACGTAATGGGGGGGTGTTATCTCTTTTGTCGAAAATCAGCCGTTTTTGCTCGAACATTAAATGCCTCCAAATGGTATTTATTTCACTTCCCGGGGTGAAGAAACCCTTTTTGAGAACTCAGAGTGAGTAAATTGGCCATTTTCATGCACTTTTAACCATTCCATTAATCTTGTGTTTTGGGCCCCTGGAAGCATGAAAATCACTTTAAACATGCTAATTTTAGCTCTAACACTGATGATCCACCTACAAATGTGAACTGACGTTCAAAAATAAACATTTGAAAACGGACCATTTTCCACATTTCTGAAGCATGACGTAATGGGGGGGTGTTATCTCTTTTGTCGAAAATCAGCCGTTTTTGCTCGAACATTAAATGCCTCCAAATGGTATTTAATTAACTTCCCGGGGTGAAGAAACCCTTTTTGAGAACTCAGAGTGAGTAAATTGGCCATTTTCATGCACTTTTAACCATTCCATAAATCTTGTGTTTTGGGCCCCTGGAAGCATGAAAATCACTTTAAACATGCTAATTTTAGCTCTAACACTGATGATCCACCTACAAATGTGAACTGACGTTCAAAAATAAAACATTTGAAAACGGACCATTTTCCACATTTCTGAAGCATGACGTAATGGGGGGGTGTTATCTCTTTTGTCGAAAATCAGCCGTTTTAGCTCGAACATTAAATGCCTCCAAATGGTATTTAACCCCTTTACTGCTAAGGCTATTTTCCTTCTTTTATGTAATTTCCATTGAAATCAATGGAAAGTCCATGACGAGTTACCCTTGTCATTAGCGGCGAAGAGGTTAATTAACTTCCCGAGCCCCTGGAAGCATGAAAATCACTTTAAACATGCTAATTTTAGCTCTAACACTGATGATCCACCTACAAATGTGAACTGACGTTCAAAAATAAAACATTTGAAAACGGCCCATTTTCCACATTTCTGAAGCATGACGTAATGGGGGGGTGTTATCTCTTTTGTCGAAAATCAGCCGTTTTTGCTCGAACATTAAATGCCTCCAAATGGTATTTAATTAACTTCCCGGGGTGAAGAAACCCTTTTCGAGAACTCAGAGTGAGTAAATTGGCCATTTTCATGCACTTTTAACCATTCCATAAATCTTGTGTTTTGGGCCCCTGGAAGCATGAAAATCACTTTAAACATGCTAATTTTAGCTCTAACACTGATGATCCACCTACAAATGTGAACTGACGTTCAAAAATAAAACATTTGAAAACGGACCATTTTCCACATTTCTGAAGCATGACGTAATGGGGGGGTGTTATCTCTTTTGTCGAAAATCAGCAGTTTTTGCTCGAACATTAAATGCCTCCAAATGGTATTTAATTAACTTCCCGAGCCCCTGGAAGCATGAAAATCACTTTAAACATGCTAATTTTAGCTCTAACACTGATGATCCACCTACAAATGTGAACTGACGTTCAAAAATAAAACATTTGAAAACGGACCATTTTCCACATTTCCGAAGCATGACGTAATGGGGGGGTGTTATCTCTTTTGTCGAAAATCAGCTGTTTTTGCTCGAACATTAAATGCCTCCAAATGGTATTTAATTACCTTCCCGAGCCCCTGGAAGCATGAAAATCACTTTAAACATGCTAATTTTAGCTCTAACACTGATGATCCACCTACAAATGTGAACTGACGTTCAAAAATAAAACATTTGAAAACGGACCATTTTCCACATTTCTGAAGCATGACGTAATGGGGGGGTGTTATCTCTTTTGTCGAAAATCAGCCGTTTTTGCTCGAACATTAAATGCCTCCAAATGGTATTTAATTAACTTCCCGAGCCCCTGGAAGCATGAAAATCACTTTAAACATGCTAATTTTAGCTCTAACACTGATGATCCACCTACAAACGTGAACTGACGTTCAAAAATAAAACATTTGAAAACGGACCATTTTCCACATTTCTGAAGCATGACGTAATGGGGGGGTGTTATCTCTTTTGTCGAAAATCAGCCGTTTTTGCTCGAACATTAAATGCCTCCAAATGGTATTTATTTCACATTTCACTTCCCGAGCCCCTGGAAGCATGAAAATCACTTTAAACATGCTAATTTTAGCTCTAACACTGATGATCCACCTACAAATGTGAACTGACGTTCAAAAATAAAACATTTGAAAACGGACCATTTTCCACATTTCTGAAGCATGACGTAATGGGGGGGTGTTATCTCTTTTGTCGAAAATCAGCCGTTTTTGCTCGAACATTAAATGCCTTCAAATGGTATTTAATTAACTTCCCGGGGTGAAGAAACCCTTTTTGAGAACTCAGAGTGAGTAAATTGGCCATTTTTATGCACTTTTAACCATTCCATAAATCTTGTGTTTTGGGCCCCTGGAAGCATGAAAATCACTTTAAACATGCTAATTTTAGCTCTAACACTGATGATCCACCTACAAATGTGAACTGACGTTCAAAAATAAAACATTTGAAAACGGACCATTTTCCAGATTTCTGAAGCATGACGTAATGGGGGGGTGGTATCTCTTTTGTCGAAAATCAGCCGTTTTTGCTCGAACATTAAATGCCTCCAAATGGTATTTAATTAACTTCCCGAGCCCCTGGAAGCATGAAAATCACTTTAAACATGCTAATTTTAGCTCTAACACTGATGATCCACCTACAAATGTGAACTGACGTTCAAAAATAAAACATTTGAAAACGGACCATTTTCCACATTTCTGAAGCATGACGTAATGGGGGGGTGTTATCTCTTTTGTCGAAAATCAGCCGTTTTTGCTCGAACATTAAATGCCTCCAAATGGTATTTATTTCACTTCCCGGGGTGAAGAAACCCTTTTTGAGAACTCAGAGTGAGTAAATTGGCCATTTTCATGCACTTTTAACCATTCCATTAATCTTGTGTTTTGGGCCCCTGGAAGCATGAAAATCACTTTAAACATGCTAATTTTAGCTCTAACACTGATGATCCACCTACAAATGTGAACTGACGTTCAAAAATAAAACATTTGAAAACGGACCATTTTCCACATTTCTGAAGCATGACGTAATGGGGAGGTGGTATCTCTTTTGTCGGAAATCAGCCGTTTTTGCTCGAACATTAAATGCCTCCAAATGGTATTTAATTAACTTCCCGAGCCCCTGGAAGCATGAAAATCACTTTAAACATGCTAATTTTAGCTCTAACACTGATGATCCACCTACAAACGTGAACTGACGTTCAAAAATAAAACATTTGAAAACGGACCATTTTCCACATTTCTGAAGCATGACGTAATGGGGGGGTGTTATCTCTTTTGTCGAAAATCAGCCGTTTTTGCTCGAACATTAAATGCCTCCAAATGGTATTTATTTCACATTTCACTTCCCGAGCCCCTGGAAGCATGAAAATCACTTTAAACATGCTAATTTTAGCTCTAACACTGATGATCCACCTACAAATGTGAACTGACGTTCAAAAATAAAACATTTGAAAACGGACCATTTTCCACATTTCTGAAGCATGACGTAATGGGGGGGTGTTATCTCTTTTGTCGAAAATCAGCCGTTTTTGCTCGAACATTAAATGCCTCCAAATGGTATTTAATTAACTTCCCGGGGTGAAGAAACCCTTTTTGAGAACTCAGAGTGAGTAAATTGGCCATTTTCATGCACTTTTAACCATTCCATAAATCTTGTGTTTTGGGCCCCTGGAAGCATGAAAATCACTTTAAACATGCTAATTTTAGCTCTAACACTGATGATCCACCTACAAATGTGAACTGACGTTCAAAAATAAAACATTTGAAAACGGACCATTTTCCAGATTTCTGAAGCATGACGTAATGGGGGGGTGGTATCTCTTTTGTCGAAAATCAGCTGTTTTTGCTCGAACATTAAATGCCTCCAAATGGTATTTAATTAACTTCCCGAGCCCCTGGAAGCATGAAAATCACTTTAAACATGCTAATTTTAGCTCTAACACTGATGATCCACCTACAAATGTGAACTGACGTTCAAAAATAAAACATTTGAAAACGGACCATTTTCCACATTTCTGAAGCATGACGTAATGGGGGGGTGTTATCTCTTTTGTCGAAAATCAGCCGTTTTTGCTCGAACATTAAATGCCTCCAAATGGTATTTATTTCACTTCCCGGGGTGAAGAAACCCTTTTTGAGAACTCAGAGTGAGTAAATTGGCCATTTTCATGCACTTTTAACCATTCCATTAATCTTGTGTTTTGGGCCCCTGGAAGCATGAAAATCACTTTAAACATGCTAATTTTAGCTCTAACACTGATGATCCACCTACAAATGTGAACTGACGTTCAAAAATAAAACATTTGAAAACGGACCATTTTCCACATTTCTGAAGCATGACGTAATGGGGGGGTGTTATCTCTTTTGTCGAAAATCAGCCGTTTTTGCTCGAACATTAAATGCCTCCAAATGGTATTTAATTAACTTCCCGGGGTGAAGAACCCCTTTTTGAGAACTCAGAGTGAGTAAATTGGCCATTTTCATGCACTTTTAACCATTCCATAAATCTTGTGTTTTGGGCCCCTGGAAGCATGAAAATCACTTTAAACATGCTAATTTTAGCTCTAACACTAATGATCCACCTACAAATGTGAACTGACGTTCAAAAATAAAACATTTGAAAACGGACCGTTTTCCACATTTCTGAAGCATGACGTAATGGGGGGGTGTTATCTCTTTTGTCGAAAATCAGCCGTTTTTGCTCGAACATTAAATGCCTCCAAATGGTATTTATTTCACATTTCACTTCCCGAGCCCCTGGAAGCATGAAAATCACTTTAAACATGCTAATTTTAGCTCTAACACTGATGATCCACCTACAAATGTGAACTGACGTTCAAAAATAAAACATTTGAAAACGGACCATTTTCCACATTTCTGAAGCATGACGTAATGGGGGGGTGTTATCTCTTTTGTCGAAAATCAGCCGTTTTTGCTCGAACATTAAATGCCTCCAAATGGTATTTATTTCACTTCCCGGGGTGAAGAAACCCTTTTTGAGAACTCAGAGTGAGTAAATTGGCCATTTTCATGCACTTTTAACCATTCCATTAATCTTGTGTTTTGGGCCCCTGGAAGCATGAAAATCACTTTAAACATGCTAATTTTAGCTCTAACACTGATGATCCACCTACAAATGTGAACTGACGTTCAAAAATAAAACATTTGAAAACGGACCATTTTCCACATTTCTGAAGCATGACGTAATGGGGGGGTGTTATCTCTTTTGTCGAAAATCAGCCGTTTTTGCTCGAACATTAAATGCCTCCAAATGGTATTTAATTAACTTCCCGGGGTGAAGAACCCCTTTTTGAGAACTCAGAGTGAGTAAATTGGCCATTTTCATGCACTTTTAACCATTCCATAAATCTTGTGTTTTGGGCCCCTGGAAGCATGAAAATCACTTTAAACATGCTAATTTTAGCTCTAACACTAATGATCCACCTACAAATGTGAACTGACGTTCAAAAATAAAACATTTGAAAACGGACCATTTTCCACATTTCTGAAGCATGACGTAATGGGGGGGTGGTATCTCTTTTGTCGAAAATCAGCCGTTTTTGCTCGAACATTAAATGCCTCCAAATGGTATTTAATTAACTTCCCGAGCCCCTGGAAGCATGAAAATTACTTTAAACATGCTAATTTTAGCTCTAACACTGATGATCCACCTACAAATGTGAACTGACGTTCAAAAATAAAACATTTGAAAAAGGACCATTTTCCACATTTCTGAAGCATGACGTAATGGGGGGGTGTTATCTCTTTTGTCGAAAATCAGCCGTTTTTGCTCGAACATTAAATGCCTCCAAATGGTATTTAATTAACTTCCCGGGGTGAAGAAACCCTTTTTGAGAACTCAGAGTGAGTAAATTGGCCATTTTCATGCACTTTTAACCATTCCATAAATCTTGTGTTTTGGGCCCCTGGAAGCATGAAAATCACTTTAAACATGCTAATTTTAGCTCTAACACTGATGATCCACCTACAAATGTGAACTGACGTTCAAAAATAAAACATTTGAAAACTGACCATTTTCCACATTTCTGAAGCATGACGTAATGGGGGGGTGTTATCTCTTTTGTCGAAAATCAGCCGTTTTTGCTCGAACATTAAATGCCTCCAAATGGTATTTAATTAACTTCCCGAGCCCCTGGAAGCATGAAAATCACTTTAAACATGCTAATTTTAGCTCTAACACTGATGATCCACCTACAAATGTGAACTGACGTTCAAAAATAAAACATTTGAAAACGGACCATTTTCCACATTTCTGAAGCATGACGTAATGGGGGGGTGTTATCTCTTTTGTCGAAAATCAGCCGTTTTTGATCGAACATTAAATGCCTCCAAATGGTATTTAATTAACTTCCCGGGGTGAAGAAACCCTTTTTGAGAACTCAGAGTGAGTAAATTGGCCATTTTCATGCACTTTTAACCATTCCATAAATCTTGTGTTTTGGGCCCCTGGAAGCATGAAAATCACTTTAAACATGCTAATTTTAGCTCTAACACTGATGATCCACCTACAAATGTGAACTGACGTTCAAAAATAAAACATTTGAAAACGGACCATTTTCCACATTTCTGAAGCATGACGTAATGGGGGGGTGTTATCTCTTTTGTCGAAAATGAGCCGTTTTTGCTCGAACATTAAATGCCTCCAAATGGTATTTAATGAACTTCCCGAGCCCCTGGAAGCATGAAAATCACTTTAAACATGCTAATTTTAGCTCTAACACTGATGATCCACCTACAAATGTGAACTGACGTTCAAAAATAAAACATTTGAAAACGGACCATTTTCCACATTTCTGAAGCATGACGTAATGGGGGGGTGTTATCTCTTTTGTCGAAAATCAGCCGTTTTTGCTCGAACATTAAATGCCTCCAAATGGTATTTATTTCACTTCCCGGGGTGAAGAAACCCTTTTTGAGAACTCAGAGTGAGTAAATTGGCCATTTTCATGCACTTTTAACCATTCCATTAATCTTGTGTTTTGGGCCCCTGGAAGCATGAAAATCACTTTAAACATGCTAATTTTAGCTCTAACACTGATGATCCACCTACAAATGTGAACTGACGTTCAAAAATAAACATTTGAAAACGGACCATTTTCCACATTTTTGAAGCATGACGTAATGGGGGGGTGTTATCTCTTTTGTCGAAAATCAGCCGTTTTTGCTCGAACATTAAATGCCTCCAAATGGTATTTAATTAACTTCCCGGGGTGAAGAAACCCTTTTTGAGAACTCAGAGTGAGTAAATTGGCCATTTTCATGCACTTTTAACCATTCCATAAATCTTGTGTTTTGGGCCCCTGGAAGCATGAAAATCACTTTAAACATGCTAATTTTAGCTCTAACACTGATGATCCACCTACAAATGTGAACTGACGTTCAAAAATAAAACATTTGAAAACGGACCATTTTCCACATTTCTGAAGCATGACGTAATGGGGGGGTGTTATCTCTTTTGTCGAAAATCAGCCGTTTTAGCTCGAACATTAAATGCCTCCAAATGGTATTTAACCCCTTTACTGCTAAGGCTATTTTCCTTCTTTTATGTAATTTCCATTGAAATCAATGGAAAGTCCATGACGAGTTACCCTTGTCATTAGCGGCAAAGAGGTTAATTAACTTCCCGAGCCCCTGGAAGCATGAAAATCACTTTAAACATGCTAATTTTAGCTCTAACACTGATGATCCACCTACAAATGTGAACTGACGTTCAAAAATAAAACATTTGAAAACGGCCCATTTTCCACATTTCTGAAGCATGACGTAATGGGGGGGTGTTATCTCTTTTGTCGAAAATCAGCCGTTTTTGCTCGAACATTAAATGCCTCCAAATGGTATTTAATTAACTTCCCGGGGTGAAGAAACCCTTTTCGAGAACTCAGAGTGAGTAAATTGGCCATTTTCATGCACTTTTAACCATTCCATAAATCTTGTGTTTTGGGCCCCTGGAAGCATGAAAATCACTTTAAACATGCTAATTTTAGCTCTAACACTGATGATCCACCTACAAATGTGAACTGACGTTCAAAAATAAAACATTTGAAAACGGACCATTTTCCACATTTCTGAAGCATGACGTAATGGGGGGGTGTTATCTCTTTTGTCGAAAATCAGCCGTTTTTGCTCGAACATTAAATGCCTCCAAATGGTATTTAATTAACTTCCCGAGCCCCTGGAAGCATGAAAATCACTTTAAACATGCTAATTTTAGCTCTAACACTGATGATCCACCTACAAATGTGAACTGACGTTCAAAAATAAAACATTTGAAAACGGACCATTTTCCACATTTCCGAAGCATGACGTAATGGGGGGGTGTTATCTCTTTTGTCGAAAATCAGCTGTTTTTGCTCGAACATTAAATGCCTCCAAATGGTATTTAATTACCTTCCCGAGCCCCTGGAAGCATGAAAATCACTTTAAACATGCTAATTTTAGCTCTAACACTGATGATCCACCTACAAATGTGAACTGACGTTCAAAAATAAAACATTTGAAAACGGACCATTTTCCACATTTCTGAAGCATGACGTAATGGGGGGGTGTTATCTCTTTTGTCGAAAATCAGCCGTTTTTGCTCGAACATTAAATGCCTCCAAATGGTATTTAATTAACTTCCCGAGCCCCTGGAAGCATGAAAATCACTTTAAACATGCTAATTTTAGCTCTAACACTGATGATCCACCTACAAACGTGAACTGACGTTCAAAAATAAAACATTTGAAAACGGACCATTTTCCACATTTCTGAAGCATGACGTAATGGGGGGGTGTTATCTCTTTTGTCGAAAATCAGCCGTTTTTGCTCGAACATTAAATGCCTCCAAATGGTATTTATTTCACATTTCACTTCCCGAGCCCCTGGAAGCATGAAAATCACTTTAAACATGCTAATTTTAGCTCTAACACTGATGATCCACCTACAAATGTGAACTGACGTTCAAAAATAAAACATTTGAAAACGGACCATTTTCCACATTTCTGAAGCATGACGTAATGGGGGGGTGTTATCTCTTTTGTCGAAAATCAGCCGTTTTTGCTCGAACATTAAATGCCTCCAAATGGTATTTAATTAACTTCCCGGGGTGAAGAAACCCTTTTTGAGAACTCAGAGTGAGTAAATTGGCCATTTTCATGCACTTTTAACCATTCCATAAATCTTGTGTTTTGGGCCCCTGGAAGCATGAAAATCACTTTAAACATGCTAATTTTAGCTCTAACACTGATGATCCACCTACAAATGTGAACTGACGTTCAAAAATAAAACATTTGAAAACGGACCATTTTCCAGATTTCTGAAGCATGACGTAATGGGGGGGTGGTATCTCTTTTGTCGAAAATCAGCCGTTTTTGCTCGAACATTAAATGCCTCCAAATGGTATTTAATTAACTTCCCGAGCCCCTGGAAGCATGAAAATCACTTTAAACATGCTAATTTTAGCTCTAACACTGATGATCCACCTACAAATGTGAACTGACGTTCAAAAATAAAACATTTGAAAACGGACCATTTTCCACATTTCTGAAGCATGACGTAATGGGGGGGTGTTATCTCTTTTGTCGAAAATCAGCCGTTTTTGCTCGAACATTAAATGCCTCCAAATGGTATTTATTTCACTTCCCGGGGTGAAGAAACCCTTTTTGAGAACTCAGAGTGAGTAAATTGGCCATTTTCATGCACTTTTAACCATTCCATTAATCTTGTGTTTTGGGCCCCTGGAAGCATGAAAATCACTTTAAACATGCTAATTTTAGCTCTAACACTGATGATCCACCTACAAATGTGAACTGACGTTCAAAAATAAAACATTTGAAAACGGACCATTTTCCACATTTCTGAAGCATGACGTAATGGGGAGGTGGTATCTCTTTTGTCGGAAATCAGCCGTTTTTGCTCGAACATTAAATGCCTCCAAATGGTATTTAATTAACTTCCCGAGCCCCTGGAAGCATGAAAATCACTTTAAACATGCTAATTTTAGCTCTAACACTGATGATCCACCTACAAATGTGAACTGACGTTCAAAAATAAAACATTTGAAAACGGACCATTTTACACATTTCTGAAGCATGACGTAATGGGGGGGTGTTATCTCTTTTGTCGAAAATCAGCCGTTTTTGCTCGAACATTAAATGCCTCCAAATGGTATTTAATTAACTTCCCGAGCCCCTGGAAGCATGAAAATCACTTTAAACATGCTAATTTTAGCTCTAACACTGATGATCCACCTACAAATGTGAACTGACGTTCAAAAATAAAACATTTGAAAACGGACCATTTTCCACATTTCTGAAGCATGACGTAATGGGGGGGTGTTATCTCTTTTGTCGAAAATCTGCCGTTTTTGCTCGAACATTAAATGCCTCCAAATGGTATTTAATTAACTTCCCGGGGTGAAGAAACCCTTTTTGAGAACTCAGAGTGAGTAAATTGGCCATTTTCATGCACTTTTAACCATTCCATAAATCTTGTGTTTTGGGCCCCTGGAAGCATGAAAATCACTTTAAACATGCTAATTTTAGCTCTAACACTGATGATCCACCTACAAATGTGAACTGACGTTCAAAAATAAAACATTTGAAAACGGACCATTTTCCACATTTCTGAAGCATGACGTAATGGGGGGGTGTTATCTCTTTTGTCGAAAATGAGCCGTTTTTGCTCGAACATTAAATGCCTCCAAATGGTATTTAATGAACTTCCCGAGCCCCTGGAAGCATGAAAATCACTTTAAACATGCTAATTTTAGCTCTAACACTGATGATCCACCTACAAATGTGAACTGACGTTCAAAAATAAAACATTTGAAAACGGACCATTTTCCACATTTCTGAAGCATGACGTAATGGGGGGGTGTTATCTCTTTTGTCGAAAATCAGCCGTTTTTGCTCGAACATTAAATGCCTCCAAATGGTATTTATTTCACTTCCCGGGGTGAAGAAACCCTTTTTGAGAACTCAGAGTGAGTAAATTGGCCATTTTCATGCACTTTTAACCATTCCATTAATCTTGTGTTTTGGGCCCCTGGAAGCATGAAAATCACTTTAAACATGCTAATTTTAGCTCTAACACTGATGATCCACCTACAAATGTGAACTGACGTTCAAAAATAAAACATTTGAAAACGGACCATTTTCCACATTTCTGAAGCATGACGTAATGGGGGGGTGTTATCTCTTTTGTCGAAAATCAGCCGTTTTTGCTCGAACATTAAATGCCTCCAAATGGTATTTAATTAACTTCCTGGGGTGAAGAAACCCTTTTTGAGAACTCAGAGTGAGTAAATTGGCCATTTTCATGCACTTTTAACCATTCCATAAATCTTGTGTTTTGGGCCCCTGGAAGCATGAAAATCACTTTAAACATGCTAATTTTAGCTCTAACACTGATGATCCACCTACAAATGTGAACTGACGTTCAAAAATAAAACATTTGAAAACGGACCATTTTCCACATTTCTGAAGCATGACGTAATGGGGGGGTGTTATCTCTTTTGTCGAAAATCAGCCGTTTTTGCTCGAACATTAAATGCCTCCAAATGGTATTTAATTAACTTCCCGAGCCCCTGGAAGCATGAAAATCACTTTAAACATGCTAATTTTAGCTCTAACACTGATGATCCACCTACAAATGTGAACTGACGTTCAAAAATAAAACATTTGAAAAAGGACCATTTTCCACATTTCTGAAGCATGACGTAATGGGGGGGTGTTATCTCTTTTGTCGAAAATCAGCCGTTTTTGCTCGAACATTAAATGCCTCCAAATGGTATTTAATTAACTTCCCGGGGTGAAGAAACCCTTTTTGAGAACTCAGAGTGAGTAAATTGGCCATTTTCATGCACTTTTAACCATTCCATAAATCTTGTGTTTTGGGCCCCTGGAAGCATGAAAATCACTTTAAACATGCTAATTTTAGCTCTAACACTGATGATCCACCTACAAATGTGAACTGACGTTCAAAAATAAAACATTTGAAAACTGACCATTTTCCACATTTCTGAAGCATGACGTAATGGGGGGGTGTTATCTCTTTTGTCGAAAATCAGCCGTTTTTGCTCGAACATTAAATGCCTCCAAATGGTATTTAATTAACTTCCCGAGCCCCTGGAAGCATGAAAATCACTTTAAACATGCTAATTTTAGCTCTAACACTGATGATCCACCTACAAATGTGAACTGACGTTCAAAAATAAAACATTTGAAAACGGACCATTTTCCACATTTCTGAAGCATGACGTAATGGGGGGGTGTTATCTCTTTTGTCGAAAATCAGCCGTTTTTGATCGAACATTAAATGCCTCCAAATGGTATTTAATTAACTTCCCGGGGTGAAGAAACCCTTTTTGAGAACTCAGAGTGAGTAAATTGGCCATTTTCATGCACTTTTAACCATTCCATAAATCTTGTGTTTTGGGCCCCTGGAAGCATGAAAATCACTTTAAACATGCTAATTTTAGCTCTAACACTGATGATCCACCTACAAATGTGAACTGACGTTCAAAAATAAAACATTTGAAAACGGACCATTTTCCACATTTCTGAAGCATGACGTAATGGGGGGGTGTTATCTCTTTTGTCGAAAATGAGCCGTTTTTGCTCGAACATTAAATGCCTCCAAATGGTATTTAATGAACTTCCCGAGCCCCTGGAAGCATGAAAATCACTTTAAACATGCTAATTTTAGCTCTAACACTGATGATCCACCTACAAATGTGAACTGACGTTCAAAAATAAAACATTTGAAAACGGACCATTTTCCACATTTCTGAAGCATGACGTAATGGGGGGGTGTTATCTCTTTTGTCGAAAATCAGCCGTTTTTGCTCGAACATTAAATGCCTCCAAATGGTATTTATTTCACTTCCCGGGGTGAAGAAACCCTTTTTGAGAACTCAGAGTGAGTAAATTGGCCATTTTCATGCACTTTTAACCATTCCATTAATCTTGTGTTTTGGGCCCCTGGAAGCATGAAAATCACTTTAAACATGCTAATTTTAGCTCTAACACTGATGATCCACCTACAAATGTGAACTGACGTTCAAAAATAAACATTTGAAAACGGACCATTTTCCACATTTTTGAAGCATGACGTAATGGGGGGGTGTTATCTCTTTTGTCGAAAATCAGCCGTTTTTGCTCGAACATTAAATGCCTCCAAATGGTATTTAATTAACTTCCCGGGGTGAAGAAACCCTTTTTGAGAACTCAGAGTGAGTAAATTGGCCATTTTCATGCACTTTTAACCATTCCATAAATCTTGTGTTTTGGGCCCCTGGAAGCATGAAAATCACTTTAAACATGCTAATTTTAGCTCTAACACTGATGATCCACCTACAAATGTGAACTGACGTTCAAAAATAAAACATTTGAAAACGGACCATTTTCCACATTTCTGAAGCATGACGTAATGGGGGGGTGTTATCTCTTTTGTCGAAAATCAGCCGTTTTAGCTCGAACATTAAATGCCTCCAAATGGTATTTAACCCCTTTACTGCTAAGGCTATTTTCCTTCTTTTATGTAATTTCCATTGAAATCAATGGAAAGTCCATGACGAGTTACCCTTGTCATTAGCGGCGAAGAGGTTAATTAACTTCCCGAGCCCCTGGAAGCATGAAAATCACTTTAAACATGCTAATTTTAGCTCTAACACTGATGATCCACCTACAAATGTGAACTGACGTTCAAAAATAAAACATTTGAAAACGGCCCATTTTCCACATTTCTGAAGCATGACGTAATGGGGGGGTGTTATCTCTTTTGTCGAAAATCAGCCGTTTTTGCTCGAACATTAAATGCCTCCAAATGGTATTTAATTAACTTCCCGGGGTGAAGAAACCCTTTTCGAGAACTCAGAGTGAGTAAATTGGCCATTTTCATGCACTTTTAACCATTCCATAAATCTTGTGTTTTGGGCCCCTGGAAGCATGAAAATCACTTTAAACATGCTAATTTTAGCTCTAACACTGATGATCCACCTACAAATGTGAACTGACGTTCAAAAATAAAACATTTGAAAACGGACCATTTTCCACATTTCTGAAGCATGACGTAATGGGGGGGTGTTATCTCTTTTGTCGAAAATCAGCCGTTTTTGCTCGAACATTAAATGCCTCCAAATGGTATTTAATTAACTTCCCGAGCCCCTGGAAGCATGAAAATCACTTTAAACATGCTAATTTTAGCTCTAACACTGATGATCCACCTACAAATGTGAACTGACGTTCAAAAATAAAACATTTGAAAACGGACCATTTTCCACATTTCCGAAGCATGACGTAATGGGGGGGTGTTATCTCTTTTGTCGAAAATCAGCTGTTTTTGCTCGAACATTAAATGCCTCCAAATGGTATTTAATTACCTTCCCGAGCCCCTGGAAGCATGAAAATCACTTTAAACATGCTAATTTTAGCTCTAACACTGATGATCCACCTACAAATGTGAACTGACGTTCAAAAATAAAACATTTGAAAACGGACCATTTTCCACATTTCTGAAGCATGACGTAATGGGGGGGTGTTATCTCTTTTGTCGAAAATCAGCCGTTTTTGCTCGAACATTAAATGCCTCCAAATGGTATTTAATTAACTTCCCGAGCCCCTGGAAGCATGAAAATCACTTTAAACATGCTAATTTTAGCTCTAACACTGATGATCCACCTACAAACGTGAACTGACGTTCAAAAATAAAACATTTGAAAACGGACCATTTTCCACATTTCTGAAGCATGACGTAATGGGGGGGTGTTATCTCTTTTGTCGAAAATCAGCCGTTTTTGCTCGAACATTAAATGCCTCCAAATGGTATTTATTTCACATTTCACTTCCCGAGCCCCTGGAAGCATGAAAATCACTTTAAACATGCTAATTTTAGCTCTAACACTGATGATCCACCTACAAATGTGAACTGACGTTCAAAAATAAAACATTTGAAAACGGACCATTTTCCACATTTCTGAAGCATGACGTAATGGGGGGGTGTTATCTCTTTTGTCGAAAATCAGCCGTTTTTGCTCGAACATTAAATGCCTCCAAATGGTATTTAATTAACTTCCCGGGGTGAAGAAACCCTTTTTGAGAACTCAGAGTGAGTAAATTGGCCATTTTCATGCACTTTTAACCATTCCATAAATCTTGTGTTTTGGGCCCCTGGAAGCATGAAAATCACTTTAAACATGCTAATTTTAGCTCTAACACTGATGATCCACCTACAAATGTGAACTGACGTTCAAAAATAAAACATTTGAAAACCGACCATTTTCCAGATTTCTGAAGCATGACGTAATGGGGGGGTGGTATCTCTTTTGTCGAAAATCAGCCGTTTTTGCTCGAACATTAAATGCCTCCAAATGGTATTTAATTAACTTCCCGAGCCCCTGGAAGCATGAAAATCACTTTAAACATGCTAATTTTAGCTCTAACACTGATGATCCACCTACAAATGTGAACTGACGTTCAAAAATAAAACATTTGAAAACGGACCATTTTCCACATTTCTGAAGCATGACGTAATGGGGGGGTGTTATCTCTTTTGTCGAAAATCAGCCGTTTTTGCTCGAACATTAAATGCCTCCAAATGGTATTTATTTCACTTCCCGGGGTGAAGAAACCCTTTTTGAGAACTCAGAGTGAGTAAATTGGCCATTTTCATGCACTTTTAACCATTCCATTAATCTTGTGTTTTGGGCCCCTGGAAGCATGAAAATCACTTTAAACATGCTAATTTTAGCTCTAACACTGATGATCCACCTACAAATGTGAACTGACGTTCAAAAATAAAACATTTGAAAACGGACCATTTTCCACATTTCTGAAGCATGACGTAATGGGGAGGTGGTATCTCTTTTGTCGGAAATCAGCCGTTTTTGCTCGAACATTAAATGCCTCCAAATGGTATTTAATTAACTTCCCGAGCCCCTGGAAGCATGAAAATCACTTTAAACATGCTAATTTTAGCTCTAACACTGATGATCCACCTACAAATGTGAACTGACGTTCAAAAATAAAACATTTGAAAAAGGACCATTTTCCACATTTCTGAAGCATGACGTAATGGGGGGGTGTTATCTCTTTTGTCGAAAATCAGCCGTTTTTGCTCGAACATTAAATGCCTCCAAATGGTATTTAATTAACTTCCCGGGGTGAAGAAACCCTTTTTGAGAACTCAGAGTGAGTAAATTGGCCATTTTCATGCACTTTTAACCATTCCATAAATCTTGTGTTTTGGGCCCCTGGAAGCATGAAAATCACTTTAAACATGCTAATTTTAGCTCTAACACTGATGATCCACCTACAAATGTGAACTGACGTTCAAAAATAAAACATTTGAAAACGGACCATTTTACACATTTCTGAAGCATGACGTAATGGGGGGGTGTTATCTCTTTTGTCGAAAATCAGCCGTTTTTGCTCGAACATTAAATGCCTCCAAATGGTATTTAATTAACTTCCCGAGCCCCTGGAAGCATGAAAATCACTTTAAACATGCTAATTTTAGCTCTAACACTGATGATCCACCTACAAATGTGAACTGACGTTCAAAAATAAAACATTTGAAAACGGACCATTTTCCACATTTCTGAAGCATGACGTAATGGGGGGGTGTTATCTCTTTTGTCGAAAATCTGCCGTTTTTGCTCGAACATTAAATGCCTCCAAATGGTATTTAATTAACTTCCCGGGGTGAAGAAACCCTTTTTGAGAACTCAGAGTGAGTAAATTGGCCATTTTCATGCACTTTTAACCATTCCATAAATCTTGTGTTTTGGGCCCCTGGAAGCATGAAAATCACTTTAAACATGCTAATTTTAGCTCTAACACTGATGATCCACCTACAAATGTGAACTGACGTTCAAAAATAAAACATTTGAAAACGGACCATTTTCCACATTTCTGAAGCATGACGTAATGGGGGGGTGTTATCTCTTTTGTCGAAAATGAGCCGTTTTTGCTCGAACATTAAATGCCTCCAAATGGTATTTAATGAACTTCCCGAGCCCCTGGAAGCATGAAAATCACTTTAAACATGCTAATTTTAGCTCTAACACTGATGATCCACCTACAAATGTGAACTGACGTTCAAAAATAAAACATTTGAAAACGGACCATTTTCCACATTTCTGAAGCATGACGTAATGGGGGGGTGTTATCTCTTTTGTCGAAAATCAGCCGTTTTTGCTCGAACATTAAATGCCTCCAAATGGTATTTATTTCACTTCCCGGGGTGAAGAAACCCTTTTTGAGAACTCAGAGTGAGTAAATTGGCCATTTTCATGCACTTTTAACCATTCCATTAATCTTGTGTTTTGGGCCCCTGGAAGCATGAAAATCACTTTAAACATGCTAATTTTAGCTCTAACACTGATGATCCACCTACAAATGTGAACTGACGTTCAAAAATAAAACATTTGAAAACGGACCATTTTCCACATTTCTGAAGCATGACGTAATGGGGGGGTGTTATCTCTTTTGTCGAAAATCAGCCGTTTTTGCTCGAACATTAAATGCCTCCAAATGGTATTTAATTAACTTCCTGGGGTGAAGAAACCCTTTTTGAGAACTCAGAGTGAGTAAATTGGCCATTTTCATGCACTTTTAACCATTCCATAAATCTTGTGTTTTGGGCCCCTGGAAGCATGAAAATCACTTTAAACATGCTAATTTTAGCTCTAACACTGATGATCCACCTACAAATGTGAACTGACGTTCAAAAATAAAACATTTGAAAACGGACCATTTTCCACATTTCTGAAGCATGACGTAATGGGGGGGTGTTATCTCTTTTGTCGAAAATCAGCCGTTTTTGCTCGAACATTAAATGCCTCCAAATGGTATTTAATTAACTTCCCGAGCCCCTGGAAGCATGAAAATCACTTTAAACATGCTAATTTTAGCTCTAACACTGATGATCCACCTACAAATGTGAACTGACGTTCAAAAATAAAACATTTGAAAACGGACCATTTTCCACATTTCTGAAGCATGACGTAATGGGGGGGTGTTATCTCTTTTGTCGAAAATCAGCCGTTTTTGCTCGAACATTAAATGCCTCCAAATGGTATTTAATTAACTTCCCGGGGTGAAGAAACCCTTTTTGAGAACTCAGAGTGAGTAAATTGGCCATTTTCATGCACTTTTAACCATTCCATAAATCTTGTGTTTTGGGCCCCTGGAAGCATGAAAATCACTTTAAACATGCTAATTTTAGCTCTAACACTGATGATCCACCTACAAATGTGAACTGACATTCAAAAATAAAACATTTGAAAACGGACCATTTTCCACATTTCTGAAGCATGACGTAATGGGGGGGTGTTATCTCTTTTGTCGAAAATCAGCCGTTTTTGCTCGAACATTAAATGCCTCCAAATGGTATTTAATTAACTTCCCGAGCCCCTGGAAGCATGAAAATCACTTTAAACATGCTAATTTTAGCTCTAACACTGATGATCCACCTACAAATGTGAACTGACGTTCAAAAATAAAACATTTGAAAACGGACCATTTTCCACATTTCTGAAGCATGACGTAATGGGGGGGGTGTTATCTCTTTTGTCGAAAATCAGCTGTTTTTGCTCGAACATTAAATGCCTCCAAATGGTATTTAATTACCTTCCCGAGCCCCTGGAAGCATGAAAATCACTTTAAACATGCTAATTTTAGCTCTAACACTGATGATCCACCTACAAATGTGAACTGACGTTCAAAAATAAAACATTTGAAAACGGACCATTTTCCACATTTCTGAAGCATGACGTAATGGGGGGGTGTTATCTCTATTGTCGAAAATCAGCCGTTTTTGCTCGAACAGTAAATGCCTCCAAATGGTATTTAATTAACTTCCCGAGCCCCTGGAAGCATGAAAATCACTTTAAACATGCTAATTTTAGCTCTAACACTGATGATCCACCTACAAACGTGAACTGACGTTCAAAAATAAAACATTTGAAAACGGACCATTTTCCACATTTCTGAAGCATGACGTAATGGGGGGGGTGTTATCTCTTTTGTCGAAAATCAGCCGTTTTTGCTCGAACATTAAATGCCTCCAAATGGTATTTATTTCACATTTCACTTCCCGAGCCCCTGGAAGCATGAAAATCACTTTAAACATGCTAATTTTAGCTCTAACACTGATGATCCACCTACAAATGTGAACTGACGTTCAAAAATAAAACATTTGAAAACGGACCATTTTCCACATTTCTGAAGCATGACGTAATGGGGGGGTGTTATCTCTTTTGTCGAAAATCAGCCGTTTTTGCTCGAACATTAAATGCCTTCAAATGGTATTTAATTAACTTCCCGGGGTGAAGAAACCCTTTTTGAGAACTCAGAGTGAGTAAATTGGCCATTTTCATGCACTTTTAACCATTCCATAAATCTTGTGTTTTGGGCCCCTGGAAGCATGAAAATCACTTTAAACATGCTAATTTTAGCTCTAACACTGATGATCCACCTACAAATGTGAACTGACGTTCAAAAATAAAACATTTGAAAACGGACCATTTTCCACATTTCTGAAGCATGACGTAATGGGGGGGTGGTATCTCTTTTGTCGAAAATCAGCCGTTTTTGCTCGAACATTAAATGCCTCCAAATGGTATTTAATTAACTTCACGAGCCCCTGGAAGCATGAAAATCACTTTAAACATGCTAATTTTAGCTCTAACACTGATGATCCACCTACAAATGTGAACTGACGTTCAAAAATAAAACATTTGAAAACGGACCATTTTCCACATTTCTGAAGCATGACGTAATGGGGGGGTGTTATCTCTTTTGTCGAAAATCAGCCGTTTTTGCTCGAACATTAAATGCCTCCAAATGGTATTTATTTCACTTCCCGGGGTGAAGAAACCCTTTTTGAGAACTCAGAGTGAGTAAATTGGCCATTTTCATGCACTTTTAACCATTCCATTAATCTTGTGTTTTGGGCCCCTGGAAGCATGAAAATCACTTTAAACATGCTAATTTTAGCTCTAACACTGATGATCCACCTACAAATGTGAACTGACGTTCAAAAATAAAACATTTGAAAACGGACCATTTTCCACATTTCTGAAGCATGACGTAATGGGGGGGTGTTATCTCTTTTGTCGAAAATCAGCCGTTTTTGCTCGAACATTAAATGCCTCCAAATGGTATTTAATTAACTTCCCGGGGTGAAGAAACCCTTTTTGAGAACTCAGAGTGAGTAAATTGGCCATTTTCATGCACTTTTAACCATTCCATAAATCTTGTGTTTTGGGCCCCTGGAAGCATGAAAATCACTTTAAACATGCTAATTTTAGCTCTAACACTGATGATCCACCTACAAATGTGAACTGACGTTCAAAAATAAAACATTTGAAAACGGACCATTTTCCACATTTCTGAAGCATGACGTAATGGGGGGGTGTTATCTCTTTTGTCGAAAATCAGCCGTTTTTGCTCGAACATTAAATGCCTCCAAATGGTATTTAATTAACTTCCCGAGCCCCTGGAAGCATGAAAATCACTTTAAACATGCTAATTTTAGCTCTAACACTGATGATCCACCTACAAATGTGAACTGACGTTCAAAAATAAAACATTTGAAAACGGACCATTTTCCACATTTCTGAAGCATGACGTAATGGGGGGGTGTTATCTCTTTTGTCGAAAATCAGCCGTTTTTGCTCGAACATTAAATGCCTCCAAATGGTATTTAATTAACTTCCCGGGGTGAAGAAACCCTTTTTGAGAACTCAGAGTGAGTAAATTGGCCATTTTCATGCACTTTTAACCATTCCATAAATCTTGTGTTTTGAGCCCCTGGAAGCATGAAAATCACTTTAAACATGCTAATTTTAGCTCTAACACTGATGATCCACCTACAAATGTGAACTGACGTTCAAAAATAAAACATTTGAAAACGGACCATTTTCCACATTTCTGAAGCATGACGTAATGGGGGGGTGGTATCTCTTTTGTCGAAAATCAGCCGTTTTTGCTCGAACATTAAATGCCTCCAAATGGTATTTAATTAACTTCCCGAGCCCCTGGAAGCATGAAAATCACTTTAAACATGCTAATTTTAGCTCTAACACTGATGATCCACCTACAAATGTGAACTGACGTTCAAAAATAAAACATTTGAAAACGGACCATTTTCCACATTTCTGAAGCATGACGTAATGGGGGGGGTGTTATCTCTTTTGTCGAAAATCAGCTGTTTTTGCTCGAACATTAAATGCCTCCAAATGGTATTTAATTACCTTCCCGAGCCCCTGGAAGCATGAAAATCACTTTAAACATGCTAATTTTAGCTCTAACACTGATGATCCACCTACAAATGTGAACTGACGTTCAAAAATAAAACATTTGAAAACGGACCATTTTCCACATTTCTGAAGCATGACGTAATGGGGGGGTGTTATCTCTTTTGTCGAAAATTAGCCGTTTTTGCTCGAACAGTAAATGCCTCCAAATGGTATTTAATTAACTTCCCGAGCCCCTGGAAGCATGAAAATCACTTTAAACATGCTAATTTTAGCTCTAACACTGATGATCCACCTACAAACGTGAACTGACGTTCAAAAATAAAACATTTGAAAACGGACCATTTTCCACATTTCTGAAGCATGACGTAATGGGGGGGGGGGTGTTATCTCTTTTGTCGAAAATCAGCCGTTTTTGCTCGAACATTAAATGCCTCCAAATGGTATTTATTTCACATTTCACTTCCCGAGCCCCTGGAAGCATGAAAATCACTTTAAACATGCTAATTTTAGCTCTAACACTGATGATCCACCTACAAATGTGAACTGACGTTCAAAAATAAAACATTTGAAAACGGACCATTTTCCACATTTCTGAAGCATGACGTAATGGGGGGGTGTTATCTCTTTTGTCGAAAATCAGCCGTTTTTGCTCGAACATTAAATGCCTTCAAATGGTATTTAATTAACTTCCCGGGGTGAAGAAACCCTTTTTGAGAACTCAGAGTGAGTAAATTGGCCATTTTCATGCACTTTTAACCATTCCATAAATCTTGTGTTTTGGGCCCCTGGAAGCATGAAAATCACTTTAAACATGCTAATTTTAGCTCTAACACTGATGATCCACCTACAAATGTGAACTGACGTTCAAAAATAAAACATTTGAAAACGGACCATTTTCCACATTTCTGAAGCATGACGTAATGGGGGGGTGGTATCTCTTTTGTCGAAAATCAGCCGTTTTTGCTCGAACATTAAATGCCTCCAAATGGTATTTAATTAACTTCACGAGCCCCTGGAAGCATGAAAATCACTTTAAACATGCTAATTTTAGCTCTAACACTGATGATCCACCTACAAATGTGAACTGACGTTCAAAAATAAAACATTTGAAAACGGACCATTTTCCACATTTCTGAAGCATTACGTAATGGGGGGGTGTTATCTCTTTTGTCGAAAATCAGCCGTTTTTGCTCGAACATTAAATGCCTCCAAATGGTATTTATTTCACTTCCCGGGGTGAAGAAACCCTTTTTGAGAACTCAGAGTGAGTAAATTGGCCATTTTCATGCACTTTTAACCATTCCATTAATCTTGTGTTTTGGGCCCCTGGAAGCATGAAAATCACTTTAAACATGCTAATTTTAGCTCTAACACTGATGATCCACCTACAAATGTGAACTGACGTTCAAAAATAAAACATTTGAAAACGGACCATTTTCCACATTTCTGAAGCATGACGTAATGGGGGGGTGTTATCTCTTTTGTCGAAAATCAGCCGTTTTTGCTCGAACATTAAATGCCTCCAAATGGTATTTAATTAACTTCCCGGGGTGAAGAAACCCTTTTTGAGAACTCAGAGTGAGTAAATTGGCCATTTTCATGCACTTTTAACCATTCCATAAATCTTGTGTTTTGGGCCCCTGGAAGCATGAAAATCACTTTAAACATGCTAATTTTAGCTCTAACACTGATGATCCACCTACAAATGTGAACTGACGTTCAAAAATAAAACATTTGAAAACGGACCATTTTCCACATTTCTGAAGCATGACGTAATGGGGGGGTGTTATCTCTTTTGTCGAAAATCAGCCGTTTTTGCTCGAACATTAAATGCCTCCAAATGGTATTTAATTAACTTCCCGAGCCCCTGGAAGCATGAAAATCACTTTAAACATGCTAATTTTAGCTCTAACACTGATGATCCACCTACAAATGTGAACTGACGTTCAAAAATAAAACATTTGAAAACGGACCATTTTCCACATTTCTGAAGCATGACGTAATGGGGGGGTGTTATCTCTTTTGTCGAAAATCAGCCGTTTTTGCTCGAACATTAAATGCCTCCAAATGGTATTTAATTAACTTCCCGGGGTGAAGAAACCCTTTTTGAGAACTCAGAGTGAGTAAATTGGCCATTTTCATGCACTTTTAACCATTCCATAAATCTTGTGTTTTGGGCCCCTGGAAGCATGAAAATCACTTTAAACATGCTAATTTTAGCTCTAACACTGATGATCCACCTACAAATGTGAACTGACGTTCAAACATAAAACATTTGAAAACGGACCATTTTCCACATTTCTGAAGCATGACGTAATGGGGGGGTGGTATCTCTTTTGTCGAAAATCAGCCGTTTTTACTCGAACATTAAATGCCTCCAAATGGTATTTAATGAACTTCCCGAGCCCCTGGAAGCATGAAAATCACTTTAAACATGCTAATTTTAGCTCTAACACTGATGATCCACCTACAAATGTGAACTGACGTTCAAAAATAAAACATTTGAAAACGGACCATTTTCCACATTTCTGAAGCATGACGTAATGGGGGGGTGTTATCTCTTTTGTCGAAAATCAGCCGTTTTTGCTCGAACATTAAATGCCTCCAAATGGTATTTAATTAACTTCCCGGGGTGAAGAAACCCTTTTTGAGAACTCAGAGTGAGTAAATTGGCCATTTTCATGCACTTTTAACCATTCCATAAATCTTGTGTTTTGGGCCCCTGGAAGCATGAAAATCACTTTAAACATGCTAATTTTAGCTCTAACACTGATGATCCACCTACAAATGTGAACTGACGTTCAAAAATAAAACATTTGAAAACGGACCATTTTCCACATTTCTGAAGCATGACGTAATGGGGGGGTGTTATCTCTTTTGTCGAAAATCAGCCGTTTTTGCTCGAACATTAAATGCCTCCAAATGGTATTTAATTAACTTCCCGAGCCCCTGGAAGCATGAAAATCACTTTAAACATGCTAATTTTAGCTCTAACACTGATGATCCACCTACAAATGTGAACTGACGTTCAAAAATAAAACATTTGAAAACGGACCATTTTCCACATTTCTGAAGCATGACGTAATGGGGGGGTGTTATCTCTTTTGTCGAAAATCAGCCGTTTTTGCTCGAACATTAAATGCCTCCAAATGGTATTTAATTAACTTCCCGGGGTGAAGAAACCCTTTTTGAGAACTCAGAGTGAGTAAATTGGCCATTTTCATGCACTTTTAACCATTCCATAAATCTTGTGTTTTGGGCCCCTGGAAGCATGAAAATCACTTTAAACATGCTAATTTTAGCTCTAACACTGATGATCCACCTACAAATGTGAACTGACGTTCAAAAATAAAACATTTGAAAACGGACCATTTTCCACATTTCTGAAGCATGACGTAATGGGGGGGTGGTATCTCTTTTGTCGAAAATCAGCCGTTTTTACTCGAACATTAAATGCCTCCAAATGGTATTTAATGAACTTCCCGAGCCCCTGGAAGCATGAAAATCACTTTAAACATGCTAATTTTAGCTCTAACACTGATGATCCACCTACAAATGTGAACTGACGTTCAAAAATAAAACATTTGAAAACGGACCATTTTCCACATTTCTGAAGCATGACGTAATGGGGGGGTGTTATCTCTTTTGTCGAAAATCAGCCGTTTTTGCTCGAACATTAAATGCCTCCAAATGGTATTTAATTAACTTCCCGGGGTGAAGAAACCCTTTTTGAGAACTCAGAGTGAGTAAATTGGCCATTTTCATGCACTTTTAACCATTCCATAAATCTTGTGTTTTGGGCCCCTGGAAGCATGAAAATCACTTTAAACATGCTAATTTTAGCTCTAACACTGATGATCCACCTACAAATGTGAACTGACGTTCAAAAATAAAACATTTGAAAACGGACCATTTTCCACATTTCTGAAGCATGACGTAATGGGGGGGTGTTATCTCTTTTGTCGAAAATCAGCCGTTTTTGCTCGAACATTAAATGCCTCCAAATGGTATTTAATTAACTTCCCGAGCCCCTGGAAGCATGAAAATCACTTTAAACATGCTAATTTTAGCTCTAACACTGATGATCCACCTACAAATGTGAACTGACGTTCAAAAATAAAACATTTGAAAACGGACCATTTTCCACATTTCTGAAGCATGACGTAATGGGGGGGTGTTATCTCTTTTGTCGAAAATCAGCCGTTTTTGCTCGAACATTAAATGCCTCCAAATGGTATTTAATTAACTTCACGAGCCCCTGGAAGCATGAAAATCACTTTAAACATGCTAATTTTAGCTCTAACACTGATGATCCACCTACAAATGTGAACTGACGTTCAAAAATAAAACATTTGAAAACGGACCATTTTCCACATTTCTGAAGCATGACGTAATGGGGGGGTGTTATCTCTTTTGTCGAAAATCAGCCGTTTTTGCTCGAACATTAAATGCCTCCAAATGGTATTTATTTCACTTCCCGGGGTGAAGAAACCCTTTTTGAGAACTCAGAGTGAGTAAATTGGCCATTTTCATGCACTTTTAACCATTCCATTAATCTTGTGTTTTGGGCCCCTGGAAGCATGAAAATCACTTTAAACATGCTAATTTTAGCTCTAACACTGATGATCCACCTACAAATGTGAACTGACGTTCAAAAATAAAACATTTGAAAACGGACCATTTTCCACATTTCTGAAGCATGACGTAATGGGGGGGTGTTATCTCTTTTGTCGAAAATCAGCCGTTTTTGCTCGAACATTAAATGCCTCCAAATGGTATTTAATTAACTTCCCGGGGTGAAGAAACCCTTTTTGAGAACTCAGAGTGAGTAAATTGGCCATTTTCATGCACTTTTAACCATTCCATAAATCTTGTGTTTTGGGCCCCTGGAAGCATGAAAATCACTTTAAACATGCTAATTTTAGCTCTAACACTGATGATCCACCTACAAATGTGAACTGACGTTCAAAAATAAAACATTTGAAAACGGACCATTTTCCACATTTCTGAAGCATGACGTAATGGGGGGGTGTTATCTCTTTTGTCGAAAATCAGCCGTTTTTGCTCGAACATTAAATGCCTCCAAATGGTATTTAATTAACTTCCCGAGCCCCTGGAAGCATGAAAATCACTTTAAACATGCTAATTTTAGCTCTAACACTGATGATCCACCTACAAATGTGAACTGACGTTCAAAAATAAAACATTTGAAAACGGACCATTTTCCACATTTCTGAAGCATGACGTAATGGGGGGGTGTTATCTCTTTTGTCGAAAATCAGCCGTTTTTGCTCGAACATTAAATGCCTCCAAATGGTATTTAATTAACTTCCCGGGGTGAAGAAACCCTTTTTGAGAACTCAGAGTGAGTAAATTGGCCATTTTCATGCACTTTTAACCATTCCATAAATCTTGTGTTTTGGGCCCCTGGAAGCATGAAAATCACTTTAAACATGCTAATTTTAGCTCTAACACTGATGATCCACCTACAAATGTGAACTGACGTTCAAAAATAAAACATTTGAAAACGGACCATTTTCCACATTTCTGAAGCATGACGTAATGGGGGGGTGGTATCTCTTTTGTCGAAAATCAGCCGTTTTTACTCGAACATTAAATGCCTCCAAATGGTATTTAATGAACTTCCCGAGCCCCTGGAAGCATGAAAATCACTTTAAACATGCTAATTTTAGCTCTAACACTGATGATCCACCTACAAATGTGAACTGACGTTCAAAAATAAAACATTTGAAAACGGACCATTTTCCACATTTCTGAAGCATGACGTAATGGGGGGGTGTTATCTCTTTTGTCGAAAATCAGCCGTTTTTGCTCGAACATTAAATGCCTCCAAATGGTATTTAATTAACTTCCCGGGGTGAAGAAACCCTTTTTGAGAACTCAGAGTGAGTAAATTGGCCATTTTCATGCACTTTTAACCATTCCATAAATCTTGTGTTTTGGGCCCCTGGAAGCATGAAAATCACTTTAAACATGCTAATTTTAGCTCTAACACTGATGATCCACCTACAAATGTGAACTGACGTTCAAAAATAAAACATTTGAAAACGGACCATTTTCCACATTTCTGAAGCATGACGTAATGGGGGGGTGTTATCTCTTTTGTCGAAAATCAGCCGTTTTTGCTCGAACATTAAATGCCTCCAAATGGTATTTAATTAACTTCCCGAGCCCCTGGAAGCATGAAAATCACTTTAAACATGCTAATTTTAGCTCTAACACTGATGATCCACCTACAAATGTGAACTGACGTTCAAAAATAAAACATTTGAAAACGGACCATTTTCCACATTTCTGAAGCATGACGTAATGGGGGGGTGTTATCTCTTTTGTCGAAAATCAGCCGTTTTTGCTCGAACATTAAATGCCTCCAAATGGTATTTAATTAACTTCCCGGGGTGAAGAAACCCTTTTTGAGAACTCAGAGTGAGTAAATTGGCCATTTTCATGCACTTTTAACCATTCCATAAATCTTGTGTTTTGGGCCCCTGGAAGCATGAAAATCACTTTAAACATGCTAATTTTAGCTCTAACACTGATGATCCACCTACAAATGTGAACTGACGTTCAAAAATAAAACATTTGAAAACGGACCATTTTCCACATTTCTGAAGCATGACGTAATGGGGGGGTGGTATCTCTTTTGTCGAAAATCAGCCGTTTTTACTCGAACATTAAATGCCTCCAAATGGTATTTAATGAACTTCCCGAGCCCCTGGAAGCATGAAAATCACTTTAAACATGCTAATTTTAGCTCTAACACTGATGATCCACCTACAAATGTGAACTGACGTTCAAAAATAAAACATTTGAAAACGGACCATTTTCCACATTTCTGAAGCATGACGTAATGGGGGGGTGTTATCTCTTTTGTCGAAAATCAGCCGTTTTTGCTCGAACATTAAATGCCTCCAAATGGTATTTAATTAACTTCCCGGGGTGAAGAAACCCTTTTTGAGAACTCAGAGTGAGTAAATTGGCCATTTTCATGCACTTTTAACCATTCCATAAATCTTGTGTTTTGGGCCCCTGGAAGCATGAAAATCACTTTAAACATGCTAATTTTAGCTCTAACACTGATGATCCACCTACAAATGTGAACTGACGTTCAAAAATAAATCATTTGAAAACGGACCATTTTCCACATTTCTGAAGCATGACGTAATGGGGGGGTGTTATCTCTTTTGTCGAAAATCAGCCGTTTTTGCTCGAACATTAAATGCCTCCAAATGGTATTTAATTAACTTCCCGAGCCCCTGGAAGCATGAAAATCACTTTAAACATGCTAATTTTAGCTCTAACACTGATGATCCACCTACAAATGTGAACTGACGTTCAAAAATAAAACATTTGAAAACGGACCATTTTCCACATTTCTGAAGCATGACGTAATGGGGGGGGTGTTATCTCTTTTGTCGAAAATCAGCTGTTTTTGCTCGAACATTAAATGCCTCCAAATGGTATTTAATTACCTTCCCGAGCCCCTGGAAGCATGAAAATCACTTTAAACATGCTAATTTTAGCTCTAACACTGATGATCCACCTACAAATGTGAACTAACGTTCAAAAATAAAACATTTGAAAACGGACCATTTTCCACATTTCTGAAGCATGACGTAATGGGGGGGTGTTATCTCTTTTGTCGAAAATCAGCCGTTTTTGCTCGAACAGTAAATGCCTCCAAATGGTATTTAATTAACTTCCCGAGCCCCTGGAAGCATGAAAATCACTTTAAACATGCTAATTTTGGAAAGGGGCGACCACTCGGTCCCCCCGAACGTATGGCAGAGTGCCTCGATCCCCCCGGGAAGACATTTTTGGGCGGGAGGCGCGTCTCGGCTGGTATGCCCGAAGCGGCGTAGCCGGGGCGCGCTTTTTACCGCCCTTGAGTGGGCTGGCCTAGACACGGACGCCGCCGGCCACGCCCTCGGGGCAGGCAGGGGCGGGTTTACGCCCGCCCTGAAGATGGATAAAAAGAGACGCAAGACCAGAAGACATCCTCTTGTTCCCGTGCTCTGAAGCTGCACCTCCCCGCTGCACGTGAGCTCGAGACGGAACGAAGAGCCAATTTTGAGCGTTTTAATCGTTCTTATTTGTTTTTCAGTTACTTTGTTGGAGAATGCCGAAGAAGGTTGGAAAACGCATGAATACCGACCAGATGCTGCGTGTTCTCATGAAGGAGATGTCCGAGCTAAGGAAGCGGGTGGACATGAATGAGGAAAGGGGTCCAAAACGTCCTTTGGCGGGAGCAGCCCCGGGAGGGAAAAACAAGAGGCCCAGGAGGGGGGCAGCGGGAGAGGAGATCCCCGGTCCCAGTGCTCCGCTCGAGGCTCCAATTCCCGTGCCAGAGGAGGGGAATCCGATCACCCCCGTGTCCGAGGATGATATGCCGCCCGAGTTGGCAGCACAATTGGCAGCGTGGTTGGGAAAAGGTAACGAGGGCGCCACGGCTGTCGAAGCGCAGGAGCTGATTAAGCAATTGCGTGAGAAGCGGGAAGCAGCCAAGGTGCCCGTGCCGGCTGCAGTGGGGGACAAGACACCAGGGACGGTTGCGACCACAGGGGCAGCGTCCGGTGCAGGTAAGCGGCCATTGCCGATCGCGAGGGATGAGTCAACACCCTCTCGGAGAGAAAAGTTGGGGCAACATGTTCCTTTGGCAATTAAGGAAAAGATTTGGGCGGGGGAGTATGTGAACATTTTTTCGTTACTTGTTGATCATTATGAGGTGGAGCATGTAAAGAGTCAGAAGGACCTAATGCACCCGAGTGTTTGGCGCGCAAAAATGGCCGCCTTTAAAGTGAATGAGAATATCGCCAATTGGGGCAATGCCTGGGGAATTTTTACATCAATCCTGGGCGAACGTAGGCCTGAGTTGCTTTCCGAGTTCCCAATCTACCAATCACGAATCATGGGGTACTCGACATCGCACCAGGGGAATCATTGGTTTTGTTACGATAATATGTTCAGAAAGGAAAAGGAGCATAATAAAAGTTTAACCTGGGATTGTTATGATGCCTTGACCTGGGATAAAATGAAGGAGTCAGGGATGTTAAAAATGCCGTTGGTAGGAAGTAATGTGGGTGAATCCTCCCGACAATATGCGGGGACGCCCTTTCGATCAGGTTCGGGGGCCGACGATCACTCGAAGCCTACCGGCAATACCGGAAGAAAGGGTTTCTGTTTTAATTACAACAGAGGAAAATGTACGAGACCGCAGGGATCGTGTAAATTCAAACATGAATGTAGTGGTTGTGGGTCGTCCCATCCTGAGGCCTCGTGCAGAGCCAGAACGGGTGATAACGGGGGGAGAGGAGGTGCCAAACAGGTCTAATATAGTCCGAGGGGCGCCTTTACCCACTCCCATTGATACCCTGGCAATGATCCCTTGGCTCAGTGATTACCCGGATCGTACTTCTGCTGGGGTGCTGCGAAACGGTTTTTCGTATGGTTTCCGCATCCCGGTAGGGGACTTTCAGGGTGTGGATAAGTGTAAAAACCAACTTTCCGTCCTGCAGCATACAACCGTAGTACAGGAAAAGATCCGAAAAGAGGTGACTCGAGGTCGGGTCGCTGGCCCGTTTAGTGTACCCCCAGTCCAGAATTTTGTTTGTTCTCCCTTAGGGGTAGTCCCCAAGAAAGACCCTGGAGAGTTCCGACTAATTCATAACTTATCAGCTCCACGAGGTCTTTCCGTAAATGAGGCAATCGATCCAGAAGTGTGTTCGGTGCGGTACGCATCCTTTGATGAGGCCGTAGCCATTTTGAATCGCCTGGGGCCCGGGGCGCTGATGGCGAAGTCAGATATCGAGTCAGCGTTCCGATTGCTCCCGGTACACCCAGACGACCAGCGTCTCCTAGGTTTCATGTTTCAGGGTTGTTACTACATGGATAGGTGTATGCCAATGGGGTGTTCTATATCCTGTGCTTATTTCGAGAAATTCAGTTGTTTTCTACAATGGGTTTTCACAAAGAAAACGGGTTTCCAAGATGTAATGCACTACCTTGATGATTTCTTATTTCTTGGGGCAGCCGGGGGTCTTGAATGTGGCCGGGCCTTGGCCGAATTTTGTGTGTTGATGAAACAGTTAGGCGTGCCATTGGCGCCGGGTAAAACAGTGGGTCCTACGACTTGCCTCGAGTTTCTGGGGATCGAGTTGGACTCCATTGAGGGGTGTTTCCGTTTGCCAGCCGAGAAAGTGTTGAAGTTCAGGGCTGCGCTGCAACTGTGTATAAATGCATCGAAAGTTACGCTGCAACAATTACAGCAAGTGGTGGGACAGTTGAATTTTGCCCTGAGGGTGATACCAATGGCCCGCCCCTTTTCCCGTTCAATTGCCCAAGCGATGGTCGGCCTTAAAGAAGGCCATCATCGCACGAGACTATCGGCCGAGATCCGCCAGGACATGCGTATTTGGTTAGCATTCTTGGCGGATTTCAATGGTAGAATCGTCTGGAATAAACCAGCCGTGTCTTCTGAGGAGCTGGGGCTGTGGACAGATTCGGCGGGAAGCATAGGTTTTGGCGCCATTTTCGGCACAAAATGGTCGGCACAAAGATGGCCGACTTGGTGGCATGAGAAGGGTCTGACGAGTAATATTGCTTTCCTCGAACTGTTTCCCATCTTGGTGGCCTTGAGAACATGGCCCGATGGGTTCAAAAATCACTCGGTCATATTTTGGTCGGACAATATGACTGTGGTCGAGTGCATCAATAGTCAGGCAGCACGTTGTAAACTGATCTTAAGACTGCTTAAAGAAATTGTTTTACTATGTATGCAATTGAACGTGCTATTCAGAGCAAAACACGTGCCAGGGGTGATGAATCAGGCAGCTGACGCACTGTCTCGTTTTCAAACGCAGGCTTTTTCTGGTTTCCTTCCCTCAGCGGACCCGGAGCCGGCACCCTTTACCGAGGCTCTCTGGTCTCTCGGTGCCCCGAACTTCGTCACCTCGTGGGAGAGAGTCTAGCACCAAGGACGAGGAAGGCATATGAAGGGGCGTTTCGGGCCTATTTAGCCTTTTTGGGGAGTGATAGAGAGCGACTTTGGGGTCATGAGGAATGGGTGGTGAATTTCCTGATGTCCTTACGTAGGGCTGGGAAATCGGTGGCTACGGCCCAGAGGCATCGTGCTGCCATTTCCTTTGTTGCCAGAGCACACGCTATCCAGGACCCAACAGCGTCCTTCGTTGTACAGAAAGCGCTGCGTGGGTGGCAACGCCTGGAGGGTCGCAGAGTAGATGAAAGGCGCCCGATAGGTTTGGATAGATTGTCCCAGTTGTTGGCTACACTTCCTGCCACATGTTCATCTCGGTTTGAGGCAGTGCTGTTCCGAGCCGCGTTTACGCTAGCATTTCACGGAGCAATGCGGGTAAGCGAACTAGTTGCAAGGAACAAACTGGATGTGGCGGGGGGTTTGTGCCGGGAACACGTCCAGATCAGGGGAGAAACAATGACTATCTCCTTTGTAAGGTCTAAGACTGACCAGGATGGGATGGGTGACTGCGTCATCATACGCAGGATTCCTGGGTCCTCCATATGTCCGGTAAAGTGTTTAGAGGATTACCTAGCACGAAGGGTGGCATCATGGGGGGGGACTTTGTTAAGACACGCGGACGCCACCCCACTGACGAAATTTCAGTTTCAGCGGGTGCTTGCGATGTCTGTTGCCGCTGCGGGCTTGAACCCGGGCGAATTTGGGACCCGTTCCTTTCGGATAGGGGCTGCTACTGAAGCTACAGCCAGGGGTCTTAATGTTGAGCAAGTGAAACGAATGGGGCGTTGGTCCTCCAATTGTTATAAAAGATATGTGCGGTTGCACATGTTGTGAAGCTGTAATTATGTACTCTGTACTCACGCTTCTTGTTTTTGTTTGGTTTCAGTTACGCAAGCCTACGAGGCGGGCGGACTATGCAGTCGACCTTACACCGGGCCAGCGGTCAGACATCACCGGCTGTGAAAAAGGAGGTGTGGGTCGTGGGCCACTCATACGTGAGGCGTGCCGCAGACGTATTCAAAG
This sequence comes from Lissotriton vulgaris, assembly GCF_964263255.1. Taxonomy (NCBI): domain Eukaryota; kingdom Metazoa; phylum Chordata; class Amphibia; order Caudata; family Salamandridae; genus Lissotriton; species Lissotriton vulgaris. Next base: position 178,312 of record NW_028245278.1, read on the forward strand.
CAGGTGACATGATTCACGTAGCTGGGGAATACGGGTACAGGATGTCCTTCTACGGAAGGGGCGGTCTCTGTATTGACCAGTTTCAAACATTTTTTGAGGGTTTGTTAGGGCGGACAAGGTCACCGCCGTCTATAGTTATAGTGCATGTTGGGGGCAATGATTTGGTCACCATCGGTAGACGACTACTCCTGGAGGCAATGCTTTCCACTGTAAGTTGGTTGGCGACGAGAGTTCCGGGGTGCACGATTGCATGGTCCCATTTGATTCCACGAAAGGTGTGGCGGGGGGCTATCTCTATACCTGCTTTGAATCACTCTGTTAGAAAGCTTAACAATAAAGTGAGTAGGTTGTTCCGTTCCAGGACATTGCATTCTATTTCTCATAGCTGTATTAATGATGACAGGATGTATTCGGGGGATGGTGTGCATTTGTCTTGGGAGGGGAATGAGTTGTTCTTAGGAGACTTCTTAGCATGGTTGAACTCTTCGAAACATGACCTTTAGGTAGGAGTTTTGTGGGGGGTCCGGATAGCCGGTCAACTATCCGGCCTGTGGCGGTAAGGTCATGATCGGTGAGCACTAATTGGAAGATCCCTATGAGTGGGCGTCACCCAACACGGATGGGAGCGCTCGGGGGAGGTGGCCTTTGGCCCCTCAACGGGGAGGCGGTCCCTTCTAAGGATGGGTCGCCGGAAGAAGAGGAAAGGCGGTCAAGGCCCCTTCCTGTGTAGGAGGGGTTACAGCCCCCTCCTGGGGAATTTCCCGGGGCCAGTGACATCTGCGACGGCAGATGCGGTAAGTTGTGTGGGGTTGGGGGGAGGTCTACGATACCTTCTAGATACCTCACACGAGTCTTCGAACGACCTTTAACTGGCGTCGAGTTGATAAGTGCCCCCGTCAAGACAAGGGAAATTGTAGTAGTTGCACGTGAGTACGCCTCAGTGCTGTCGCCCCTCCCAAGTGGGGGGGGTATGTCTGGTTAGGGATCTTGACACCGGTTACGACCTTGCCGTTGGCCCTTAAACGTTAGGATGTACAATTTCAATATTTCAAGTAAATGTTTTTGTAGGATGTTAGATCGGCTAGGAGAACCTCTGTATTAGAGAATCTGTTAAGGTTAGCCAAACATCGCAGTGTGGTATGAAATTGTACATTAATGTTTAAATGTTTTAATTTTTTGTTTTTAATAAATACGGCCGGGAGGGTCACTCCCTCCCACTTCCAAAAACTTCAAGAACCGTTTCCGGATTCCCTCATTTGGGGATTGTGTTGAGAGGGGGTGGCGGGTATCTCAGCCATATGGAAAGGGGCGACCACTCGGTCCCCCCGAACGTATGGCAGAGTGCCTCGATCCCCCCGGGAAGACATTTTTGGGCGGGAGGCGCGTCTCGGCTGGTATGCCCGAAGCGGCGTAGCCGGGGCGCGCTTTTTCCCGCCCTTGAGTGGGCTGGCCTAGACACGGACGCCGCCGGCCACGCCCTCGGGGCAGGCAGGGGCGGGTTTACGCCCGCCCTGAAGATGGATAAAAAGAGACGCAAGACCAGAAGACATCCTCTTGTTCCCGTGCTCTGAAGCTGCACCTCCCCGCTGCACGTGAGCTCGAGACGGAACGAAGAGCCAATTTTGACCCACCCACCAGCCCCTGAGGACAGCTAGTTGTTTTAATAAAGTTGATCAGTTATTCTATTTCGTTTTCAGGTTGTTTTGGTGTTATGTGATATTTAATGTGTAATAAAGATTGGTATAATGTTACAAGTTGGTGATTAAAGAATGTCGGATTTAAGGTCCATTTAGACACAGGTTTTTCGGTCATAGTGGCCAATGTAGTTTCGTTTAGTTAGCACTTGTCGTATTTATTTCGGTCAGGCGGTAGGCGGTAAGGTCATGATCGGTGAGCACTAATTGGAAGATCCCTATGAGTGGGCGTCACCCAACACGGATGGGAGCGCTCGGGGGAGGTGGCCTTTGGCCCCTCAACGGGGAGGCGGTCCCTTCTAAGGATGGGTCGCCGGAAGAAGAGGAAAGGCGGTCAAGGCCCCTTCCTGTGTAGGAGGGGTTACAGCCCCCTCCTGGGGAATTTCCCGGGGCCAGTGACATCTGCGACGGCAGATGCGGTAAGTTGTGTGGGGTTGGGGGGAGGTCTACGATACCTTCTAGATACCTCACACGAGTCTTCGAACGACCTTTAACTGGCGTCGAGTTGATAAGTGCCCCCGTCAAGACAAGGGAAATTGTAGTAGTTGCACGTGAGTACGCCTCAGTGCTGTCGCCCCTCCCAAGTGGGGGGGGTATGTCTGGTTAGGGATCTTGACACCGGTTACGACCTTGCCGTTGGCCCTTAAACGTTAGGATGTACAATTTCAATATTTCAAGTAAATGTTTTTGTAGGATGTTAGATCGGCTAGGAGAACCTCTGTATTAGAGAATCTGTTAAGGTTAGCCAAACATCGCAGTGTGGTATGAAATTGTACATTAATGTTTAAATGTTTTAATTTTTTGTTTTTAATAAATACGGCCGGGAGGGTCACTCCCTCCCACTTCCAAAAACTTCAAGAACCGTTTCCGGATTCCCTCATTTGGGGATTGTGTTGAGAGGGGGTGGCGGGTATCTCAGCCATATAGCTCTAACACTGATGATCCACCTACAAACGTGAACTGGCGTTCAAAAATAAAACATTTGAAAACGGACCATTTTCCACATTTCTGAAGCATGACGTAATGGGGGGGGGTGTTATCTCTTTTGTCGAAAATCAGCCGTTTTTGCTCGAACATTAAATGCCTCCAAATGGTATTTATTTCACATTTCACTTCCCGAGCCCCTGGAAGCATGAAAATCACTTTAAACATGCTAATTTTAGCTCTAACACTGATGATCCACCTACAAATGTGAACTGACGTTCAAAAATAAAACATTTGAAAACGGACCATTTTCCACATTTCTGAAGCATGACGTAATGGGGGGGTGTTATCTCTTTTGTCGAAAATCAGCCGTTTTTGCTCGAACATTAAATGCCTTCAAATGGTATTTAATTAACTTCCCGGGGTGAAGAAACCCTTTTTGAGAACTCAGAGTGAGTAAATTGGCCATTTTCATGCACTTTTAACCATTCCATAAATCTTGTGTTTTGGGCCCCTGGAAGCATGAAAATCACTTTAAACATGCTAATTTTAGCTCTAACACTGATGATCCACCTACAAATGTGAACTGACGTTCAAAAATAAAACATTTGAAAACGGACCATTTTCCACATTTCTGAAGCATGACGTAATGGGGGGGTGGTATCTCTTTTGTCGAAAATCAGCCGTTTTTGCTCGAACATTAAATGCCTCCAAATGGTATTTAATTAACTTCACGAGCCCCTGGAAGCATGAAAATCACTTTAAACATGCTAATTTTAGCTCTAACACTGATGATCCACCTACAAATGTGAACTGACGTTCAAAAATAAAACATTTGAAAACGGACCATTTTCCACATTTCTGAAGCATGACGTAATGGGGGGGTGTTATCTCTTTTGTCGAAAATTAGCCGTTTTTGCTCCAACATTAAATGCCTCCAAATGGTATTTATTTCACTTCCCGGGGTGAAGAAACCCTTTTTGAGAACTCAGAGTGAGTAAATTGGCCATTTTCATGCACTTTTAACCATTCCATAAATCTTGTGTTTTGGGCCCCTGGAAGCATGAAAATCACTTTAAACATGCTAATTTTAGCTCTAACACTGATGATCCACCTACAAATGTGAACTGACGTTCAAAAATAAAACATTTGAAAACGGACCATTTTCCACATTTCTGAAGCATGACGTAATGGGGGGGGTGTTATCTCTTTTGTCGAAAATCAGCCGTTTTTGCTCGAACATTAAATGCCTCCAAATGGTATTTAATTAACTTCCCGAGCCCCTGGAAGCATGAAAATCACTTTAAACATGCTAATTTTAGCTCTAACACTGATGATCCACCTACAAATGTGAACTGACGTTCAAAAATAAAACATTTGAAAACGGACCATTTTCCACATTTCTGAAGCATGACGTAATGGGGGGGTGTTATCTCTTTTGTCGAAAATCAGCCGTTTTTGCTCGAACATTAAATGCCTCCAAATGGTATTAAATTAACTTCCTGGGGTGAAGAAACCCTTTTTGAGAACTCAGAGTGAGTAAATTGGCCATTTTCATGCACTTTTAACCATTCCATAAATCTTGTGTTTTGGGCCCCTGGAAGCATGAAATCCACTTTAAACATGCTAATTTTAGCTCTAACACTGATGATCCACCTACAAATGTGAACTGACGTTCAAAAATAAAACATTTGAAAACGGACCATTTTCCACATTTCTGAAGCATGACGTAATGGGGGGGTGGTATCTCTTTTGTCGAAAATCAGCCGTTTTTGCTCGAACATTAAATGCCTCCAAATGGTATTTAATTAACTTCCCGAGACCCTGGAAGCATGAAAATCACTTTAAACATGCTGATTTTAGCTCTAACACTGATGATCCACCTACAAATGTGAACTGACGTTCAAAAATAAAACATTTGAAAACGGACCATTTTCCACATTTCTGAAGCATGACGTAATGGGGGGGTGTTATCTCTTTTGTCGAAAATCAGCCGTTTTTGAACGAACATTAAATGCCTCCAAATGGTATTTAATTAACTTCCCGGGGTGAAGAAACCCTTTTTGAGAACTCAGAGTGAGTAAATTGGCCATTTTCATGCACTTTTAACCATTCCACAAATCTTGTGTTTTGGGCCCCTGGAAGCATGAAAATCACTTTAAACATGCTAATTTTAGCTCTAACACTGATGATCCACCTACAAATGTGAACTGACGTTCAAAAATAAAACATTTGAAAACGGACCATTTTCCACATTTCTGAAGCATGACGTAATGGGGGGGTGTTATCTCTTTTGTCGAAAATCAGCCGTTTTTGCTCGAACATTAAATACCTCCAAATGGTATTTAATTAACTTCCCGAGCCCCTGGAAGCATGAAAATCACTTTAAACATGCTAATTTTAGCTCTAACACTGATGATCCACCTACAAATGTGAACTGACGTTCAAAAATAAAACATTTGAAAACGGACCATTTTCCACATTTCTGAAGCATGACGTAATGGGGGGGTGTTATCTCTTTTGTCGAAAATCAGCCGTTTTTGCTCGAACATTAAATGCCTCCAAATGGTATTTAATTAACTTCCCGGGGTGAAGAAACCCTTTTTGAGAACTCAGAGTGAGTAAATTGGCCATTTTCATGCACTTTTAACCATTCCATAAATCTTGTGTTTTGGGCCCCTGGAAGCATGAAAATCACTTTAAACATGCTAATTTTAGCTCTAACACTGATGATCCACCTACAAATGTGAACTGACGTTCAAAAATAAAACATTTGAAAACGGACCATTTTCCACATTTCTGAAGCATGACGTAATGGGGGGGTGTTATCTCTTTTGTCGAAAATGAGCCGTTTTTGCTCGAACATTAAATGCCTCCAAATGGTATTTAATGAACTTCCCGAGCCCCTGGAAGCATGAAAATCACTTTAAACATGCTAATTTTAGCTCTAACACTGATGATCCACCTACAAATGTGAACTGACGTTCAAAAATAAAACATTTGAAAACGGACCATTTTCCACATTTCTGAAGCATGACGTAATGGGGGGGTGTTATCTCTTTTGTCGAAAATCAGCCATTTTTGCTCGAACATTAAATGCCTCCAAATGGTATTTAATTAACTTCCCGGGGTGAAGAAACCCTTTTTGAGAACTCAGAGTGAGTAAATTGGCCATTTTCATGCACTTTTAACCATTCCATAAATCTTGTGTTTTGGGCCCCTTGAAGCATGAAAATCACTTTAAACATGCTAATTTTAGCTCTAACACTGATGATCCACCTACAAATGTGAACTGACGTTCAAAAATAAAACATTTGAAAACGGACCATTTTCCACATTTCTGAAGCATGACGTAATGGGGGGGTGTTATCTCTTTTGTCGAAAATCAGCCGTTTTTTCTCAAACATTAAATGCCTCCAAATTGTATTTATTTCACTTCCCGGGGTGAAGAAACCCTTTTTGAGAACTCAGAGTGAGTAAATTGGCCATTTTCATGCACTTTTAACCATTCCATTAATCTTGTGTTTTGGGCCCCTGGAAGCATGAAAATCACTTTAAACATGCTAATTTTAGCTCTAACACTGATGATCCACCTACAAATGTGAACTGACGTTCAAAAATAAAACATTTGAAAATGGACCATTTTCCACATTTCTGAAGCATGACGTAATGGGGGGGTGTTATCTCTTTTGTCGAAAATCAGCCGTTTTTGCTCGAACATTAAATGCCTCCAAATGGTATTTAATTAACTTCCCGAGCCCCTGGAAGCATGAAAATCACTTTAAACATGCTAATTATAGCTCTAACACTGATGATCCACCTACAAATGTGAACTGACGTTCAAAAATAAAACATTTGAAAACGGACAATTTTCTACATTTCTGAAGCATGACGTAATGGGGGGGTGTTATGTCTTTTGTCGAAAATCAGCCGTTTTTGCTCGAACATTAAATGCCTCCAAATGGTATTTATTTCACTTCCCGAACCCCTGGAAGCATGAAAATCACTTTAAACATGCTAATTTTAGCTCTAACACTGATGATCCACCTACAAATGTGAACTGACGTTCAAAAATAAAACATTTGAAAACGGACCATTTTCCACATTTCTGAAGCATGACGTAATGGGGGGGTGTTATCTCTTTTGTCGAAAATCAGCCGTTTTTGCTCGAACATTAAATGCCTCCAAATGGTATTTAATTAACTTCCCGAGCCCCTGGAAGCATGAAAATCACTTTAAACATGCTAATTTTAGCTCTAACACTGATGATCCACCTACAAATCTGAACTGACGTTCAAAAATAAAACATTTGAAAACGGACCATTTTCCACATTTCTGAAGCATGACGTAATGGAGGGGTGTTATCTCTTTAGTCGAAAATCAGCCGTTTTTGCTCGAACATTAAATGCCTCCAAATGGTATTTAATTAACTTCCCGGGGTGAAGAAACCCTTTTTGAGAACTCAGAGTGAGTAAATTGGCCATTTTCATGCACTTTTAACCATTCCATAAATCTTGTGTTTTGGGCCCCTGGAAGCATGAAAATCACTTTAAACATGCTAATTTTAGCTCTAACACTGATGATCCACCTACAAATGTGAACTGACGTTCAAAAATAAAACATTTGAAAACGGACCATTTTCCACATTTCTGAAGCATGACGTAATGGGGGGGTGTTATCTCTTTTGTCGAAAATCAGCCGTTTTTGCTCGAACATTAAATGCCTCCAAATGGTATTTATTTCACTTCCCGAGCCCCTGGAAGCATGAAAATCACTTTAAACATGCTAATTTTAGCTCTAACACTGATGATCCACCTACAAATGTGAACTGACGATCAAAAATAAAACATTTGAAAACGGACCATTTTCCACATTTCTGAAGCATGACGTAATGGGGGGGTGTTATCTCTTTTGTCGAAAATCAGCCGTTTTTGCTCGAACATTAAATGCCTCCAAATGGTATTTAATTAACTTCCCGAGCCCCTGGAAGCATGAAAATCACTTTAAACATGCTAATTTTAGCTCTAACACTGATGATCCACCTACAAATGTGAACTGACGTTCAAAAATAAAACATTTGAAAACGGACCATTTTCCACATTTCTGAAGCATGACGTAATGGGGGGGTGTTATCTCTTTTGTCGAAAATCAGCCGTTTTTGCTCGAACATTAAATGCCTCCAAATGGTATTTATTTCACTTCCCGAGCCCCTGGAAGCATGAAAATCACTTTAAACATGCTAATTTTAGCTCTAACACTGATGATCCACCTACAAATGTGAACTGGCGTTCAAAAATAAAACATTTGAAAACGGACCATTTTCCACATTTCTGAAGCATGACGTAATGGGGGGGTGTTATCTCTCTTGTCGAAAATCAGCCGTTTTTGCTCGAACATTAAATGCCTCCAAATGGTATTTAATTAACTTCCCGGGGTGAAGAAACCCTTTTTGAGAACTCAGAGTGAGTAAATTATCCATTTTCATGCACTTTTAACCATTCCATAAATCTTGTGTTTTGGGCCCCTGGAAGCATGAAAATCACTTTAAACATGCTAATTTTAGCTCTAACACTGATGATCCACCTACAAATGTGAACTGACGTTCAAAAATAAAACATTTGAAAACGGACCATTTTCCACATTTCTGAAGCATGACGTAATGGGGGGGTGTTATCTCTTTTGTCGAAAATCAGCCGTTTTTGCTCGAACATTAAATGCTTCCAAATGGTATTTAATTAACTTCCCGAGCCCCTGGAAGCATGAAAATCACTTTAAACATGCTAATTTTAGCTCTAACACTGATGATCCACCTACAAATGTGAACTGACGTTCAAAAATAAAACATTTGAAAACGGACAATTTTCCACATTTCTGAAGCATGACGTAATGGGGGGGTGTTATCTCTTTTGTCGAAAATCAGCCGTTTTTGCTCGAACATTAAATGCCTCCAAATGGTATTTATTTCACTTCCCGAACCCCTGGAAGCATGAAAAACACTTTAAACATGCTAATTTTAGCTCTAACACTGATGATCCACCTACAAATGTGAACTGACGTTCAAAAATAAAACATTTGAAAACGGACCATTTTCCACATTTCTGAAGCATGACGTAATGGGGGGGTGTTATCTCTTTTGTCGAAAATCAGCCGTTTTTGCTCGAACATTAAATGCCTCCAAATGGTATTTAATTAACTTCCCGAGCCCCTGGAAGCATGAAAATCACTTTAAACATGCTAATTTTAGCTCTAACACTGATGATCCACCTACAAATGTGAACTGGCGTTCAAAAATAAAACATTTGAAAACGGACCATTTTCCACATTTCTGAAGCATGACGTAATGGGGGGGTGTTATCTCTCTTGTCGAAAATCAGCCGTTTTTGCTCGAACATTAAATGCCTCCAAATGGTATTTAATTAACTTCCCGGGGTGAAGAAACCCTTTTTGAGAACTCAGAGTGAGTAAATTATCCATTTTCATGCACTTTTAACCATTCCATAAATCTTGTGTTTTGGGCCCCTGGAAGCATGAAAATCACTTTAAACATGCTAATTTTAGCTCTAACACTGATGATCCACCTACAAATGTGAACTGACGTTCAAAAATAAAACATTTGAAAACGGACCATTTTCCACATTTCTGAAGCATGACGTAATGGGGGGGTGTTATCTCTTTTGTCGAAAATCAGCCGTTTTTGCTCGAACATTAAATGCTTCCAAATGGTATTTAATTAACTTCCCGAGCCCCTGGAAGCATGAAAATCACTTTAAACATGCTAATTTTAGCTCTAACACTGATGATCCACCTACAAATGTGAACTGACGTTCAAAAATAAAACATTTGAAAACGGACAATTTTCCACATTTCTGAAGCATGACGTAATGGGGGGGTGTTATCTCTTTTGTCGAAAATCAGCCGTTTTTGCTCGAACATTAAATGCCTCCAAATGGTATTTATTTCACTTCCCGAACCCCTGGAAGCATGAAAAACACTTTAAACATGCTAATTTTAGCTCTAACACTGATGATCCACCTACAAATGTGAACTGACGTTCAAAAATAAAACATTTGAAAACGGACCATTTTCCACATTTCTGAAGCATGACGTAATGGGGGGGTGTTATCTCTTTAGTCGAAAATCAGCCGTTTTTGCTCGAACATTAAATGCCTCCAAATGGTATTTAATTAACTTCCCGGGGTGAAGAAACCCTTTTTGAGAACTCAGAGTGAGTAAATTGGCCATTTTCATGCACTTTTAACCATTCCATAAATCTTGTGTTTTGGGCCCCTGGAAGCATGAAAATCACTTTAAACATGCTAATTTTAGCTCTAACACTGATGATCCACCTACAAATGTGAACTGACGTTCAAAAATAAAACATTTGAAAACGGACCATTTTCCACATTTCTGAAGCATGACGTAATGGGGGGGTGTTATCACTTTTGTCGAAAATCAGCCGTTTTTGCTCGAACATTAAATGCCTCCAAATGGTATTTAATTAACTTCCCGAGCCCCTGGAAGCATGAAAATCACTTTAAACATGCTAATTTTAGCTCTAACACTGATGATCCACCTACAAATGTGAACTGACGTTCAAAAATAAAACATTTGAAAACGGACCATTTTCCACATTTCTGAAGCATGACGTAATGGGGGGGTGTTATCTCTTTTGTCGAAAATCAGACGTTTTTGCTCGAACATTAAATGCCTCCAAATGGTATTTATTTCACTTCCCGAGCCCCTGGAAGCATGAAAATCACTTTAAACATGCTAATTTTAGCTCTAACACTGATGATCCACCTACAAATGTGAACTGACGTTCAAAAATAAAACATTTGAAAACGGACCATTTTCCACATTTCTGAAGCATGACGTAATGGGGGGGTGTTATCTCTTTTGTCGAAAATCAGCCGTTTTTGCTCGAACATTAAATGCCTCCAAATGGTATTTAATTAACTTCCCGGGGTGAAGAAACCCTTTTTGAGAACTCAGAGTGAGTAAATTATCAATTTTTATGCACTTTTAACCATTCCATAAATCTTGTGTTTTGGGCCCCTGGAAGCATGAAAATCACTTTAAACATGCTAATTTTAGCTCTAACACTGATGATCCACCTACTAATGTGAACTGAGGTTCAAAAATAAAACATTTGAAAACGGACCATTTTCCACATTTCTGAAGCATGACGTAATGGGGGGGTGTTATCTCTTTTGTCGAAAATCAGCCGTTTTTGCTCGAACATTAAATGCTTCCAAATGGTATTTAATTAACTTCCCGAGCCCCTGGAAGCATGAAAATCACTTTAAACATGCTAATTTTAGCTCTAACACTGATGATCCACCTACAAATGTGAACTGACGTTCAAAAATAAAACATTTGAAAACGGACCATTTTCCACATTTCTGAAGCATGACGTAATGGGGGGGTGTTATCTCTTTTGTCGAAAATCAGCCGTTTTTGCTCGAACATTAAATGCCTCCAAATGGTATTTATTTCACTTCCCGGGTTGAAGAAACCCTTTTTGAGAACTCAGAGTGAGTAAATTGGCCCTTTTCATGCACTTTTAACCATTCCATTAATCTTGTGTTTTGGGCCCCTGGAAGCATGAAAATCACTTTAAACATGCTAATTTTAGCTCTAACACTGATGATCAACCTACAAATGTGAACTGACGTTCAAAAATAAAACATTTGAAAACGGACCATTTTCCACATTTCTGAAGCATGACGTAATGGGGGGGTGTTATCTCTTTTGTCGAAAATCACCTGTTTTTGCTCGAACATTAAATGCCTCCAAATGGTATTTAATTAACTTCCCGAGCCCCTGGAAGCATGAAAATCACTTTAAACATGCTAATTTTAGCTCTAACACTGATGATCCACCTACAAATGTGAACTGACGTTCAAAAATAAAACATTTGAAAACGGACCATTTTCCACATTTCTGAAGCATGACGTAATGGGGGGGTGTTATCTCTTTTGTCGAAAATCAGCCGTTTTTGCTCGAACATTAAATGCCTCCAAATGGTATTTAATTAACTTCCCGGGGTGAAGAAACCCTTTTTGAGAACTCAGAGTGAGTAAATTGGCCATTTTCATGCACTTTTAACCATTCCATAAATCTTGTGTTTTGGGCCCCTGGAAGCATGAAAGTCACTTTAAACATGCTAATTTTAGCTCTAACACTGATGATCCACCTACAAATGTGAACTGACGTTCAAAAATAAAACATTTGAAAACGGACCATTTTCCACATTTCTGAAGCATGACGTAATGGGGGGGTGTTATCTCTTTTGTCGAAAATCAGCCGTTTTTGCTCGAACATTAAATGCCTCCAAATGGTATTTAATTAACTTCCCGAGCCCCTGGAAGCATGAAAATCACTTTAAACATGCTAATTTTAGCTCTAACACTGATGATCCACCTACAAATGTGAACTGACGTTCAAAAATAAAACATTTGAAAACGGACCATTTTCCACATTTCTGAAGCATGACGTAATGGGGGGGTGTTATCTCTTTTGTCGAAAATCAGCCGTTTTTGCTCGAACATTAAATGCCTCCAAATGGTATTTATTTCACTTCCCGGGGTGAAGAAACCCTTTTTGAGAACTCAGAGTGAGTAAATTGGCCATTTTCATGCACTTTTAACCATTCCATAAATCTTGTGTTTTGGGCCCCTGGAAGCATGAAAATCACTTTAAACATGCTAATTTTAGCTCTAACACTGATGATCCACCTACAAATGTGAACTGACGTTCAAAAATAAAACATTTGAAAACGGACCATTTTCCACATTTCTGAAGCATGACGTAATGGGGGGGTGTTATCTCTTTTGTCGAAAATCAGCCGTTTTTGCTCGAACATTAAATGCCTCCAAATGGTATTTAATTAACTTCCCGAGCCCCTGGAAGCATGAAAATCACTTTAAACATGCTAATTTTAGCTCTAACACTGATGATCCACCTACAAATGTGAACTGACGTTCAAAAATAAAACATTTGAAAACGGACCATTTTCCACATTTCTGAAGCATGACGTAATGGGGGGGTGTTATCTCTTTTGTCGAAAATCAGCCGTTTTTGCTCGAACATTAAATGCCTCCAAATGGTATTTATTTCACTTCCCGAGCCCCTGGAAGCATGAAAATCACTTTAAACATGCTAATTTTAGCTCTAACACTGATGATCCACCTACAAATGTGAACTGACGTTCAAAAATAAAACATTTGAAAACGGACCATTTTCCACATTTCTGAAGCATGACGTAATGGGGGGGTGTTATCTCTTTTGTCGAAAATCAGCCGTTTTTGCTCGAACATTAAATGCCTCCAAATGGTATTTAATTAACTTCCCGGGGTGAAGAAACCCTTTTTGAGAACTCAGAGTGAGTAAATTATCCATTTTCATGCACTTTTAACCATTCCATAAATCTTGTGTTTTGGGCCCCTGGAAGCATGAAAATCACTTTAAACATGCTAATTTTAGCTCTAACACTGATGATCCACCTACAAATGTGAACTGACGTTCAAAAATAAAACATTTGAAAACGGACCATTTTCCACATTTCTGAAGTATGACGTAATGGGGGGTGTTATCTCTTTTGTCGAAAATCAGCCGTTTTTGCTCGAACATTAAATGCCTCCAAATGGTATTTAATTAACTTCCCGAGCCCCTGGAAGCATGAAAATCACTTTAAACATGCTAATTTTAGCTCTAACACTGATGATCCACCTACAAATGTGAACTGACGTTCAAAAATAAAACATTTGAAAACGGACCATTTTCCACATTTCTGAAGCATGACGTAATGGGGGGGTGTTATCTCTTTTGTCGAAAATCAGCCGTTTTTGCTCGAACATTAAATGCCTCCAAATGGTATTTATTTCACTTCCCGGGGTGAAGAAACCCTTTTTGAGAACTCAGAGTGAGTAAATTGGCCATTTTCATGCACTTTTAACCATTCCATAAATCTTGTGTTTTCGGCCCCTGGAAGCATGAAAATCACTTTAAACATGCTAATTTTAGCTCTAACACTGATGATCCACCTACAAATGTGAACTGACGTTCAAAAATAAAACATTTGAAAACGGACCATTTTCCACATTTCTGAAGCATGACGTAATGGGGGGGTGTTATCTCTTTTGTCGAAAATCAGCCGTTTTTGCTCGAACATTAAATGCCTCCAAATGGTATTTAATTAACTTCCCGAGCCCCTGGAAGCATGAAAATCACTTTAAACATGCTAATTTTAGCTCTAACACTGATGATCCACCTACAAATGTGAACTGACGTTCAAAAATAAAACATTTGAAAAAGGACCATTTTCCACATTTCTGAAGCATGACGTAATGGGGGGGTGTTATCTCTTTTGTCGAAAATCAGCCGTTTTTGCTCGAACATTAAATGCCTCCAAATGGTATTTAATTAACTTCCCGGGGTGAAGAAACCCTTTTTGAGAACTCAGAGTGAGTAAATTGGCCATTTTCATGCACTTTTAACCATTCCATTAATCTTGTGTTTTGGGCCCCTGGAAGCATGAAAATCACTTTAAACATGCTAATTTTAGCTCTAACACTGATGATCCACCTACAAATGTGAACTGACGTTCAAAAATAAAACATTTGAAAACGGACCATTTTCCACATTTCTGAAGCATGACGTAATGGGGGGGTGTTATCTCTTTTGTCGAAAATCACCTGTTTTTGCTCGAACATTAAATGCCTCCAAATGGTATTTAATTAACTTCCCGAGCCCCTGGAAGCATGAAAATCACTTTAAACATGCTAATTTTAGCTCTAACACTGATGATCCACCTACAAATGTGAACTGACGTTCAAAAATAAAACATTTGAAAACGGACCATTTTCCACATTTCTGAAGCATGACGTAATGGGGGGGTGTTATCTCTTTTGTCGAAAATCAGCCGTTTTTGCTCGAACATTAAATGCCTCCAAATGGTATTTATTTCACTTCCCGGGGTGAAGAAACCCTTTTTGAGAACTCAGAGTGAGTAAATTGGCCATTTTCATGCACTTTTAACCATTCCATAAATCTTGTGTTTTGGGCCCCTGGAAGCATGAAAATCACTTTAAACATGCTAATTTTAGCTCTAACACTGATGATCCACCTACAAATGTGAACTGACGTTCAAAAATAAAACATTTGAAAACGGACCATTTTCCACATTTCTGAAGCATGACGTAATGGGGGGGTGTTATCTCTTTTGTCGAAAATCTGCCGTTTTTGCTCGAACATTAAATGCCTCCAAATGGTATTTAATTAACTTCCCGGGGTGAAGAAACCCTTTTTGAGAACTCAGAGTGAGTAAATTATCCATTTTCATGCACTTTTAACCATTCCATAAATCTTGTGTTTTGGGCCCCTGGAAGCATGAAAATCACTTTAAACATGCTAATTTTAGCTCTAACACTGATGATCCACCTACAAATGTGAACTGACGTTCAAAAATAAAACATTTGAAAACGGACCATTTTCCACATTTCTGAAGCATGACGTAATGGGGGGGTGTTATCTCTTTTGTCGAAAATCAGCCGTTTTTGCTCGAACATTAAATGCCTCCAAATGGTATTTAATTAACTTCCCGAGCCCCTGGAAGCATGAAAATCACTTTAAACATGCTAATTTTAGCTCTAACACTGATGATCCACCTACAAATGTGAACTGACGTTCAAAAATAAAACATTTGAAAAAGGACCATTTTCCACATTTCTGAAGCATGACGTAATGGGGGGGTGTTATCTCTTTTGTCGAAAATCAGCCGTTTTTGCTCAAACATTAAATGCCTCCAAATGGTATTTAATTAACTTCCCGGGGTGAAGAAACCCTTTTTGAGAACTCAGAGTGAGTAAATTGGCCATTTTCATGCACTTTTAACCATTCCATTAATCTTGTGTTTTGGGCCCCTGGAAGCATGAAAATCACTTTAAACATGCTAATTTTAGCTCTAACACTGATGATCCACCTACAAATGTGAACTGACGTTCAAAAATAAAACATTTGAAAACGGACCATTTTCCACATTTCTGAAGCATGACGTAATGGGGGGGTGTTATCTCTTTTGTCGAAAATCACCTGTTTTTGCTCGAACATTAAATGCCTCCAAATGGTATTTAATTAACTTCCCGAGCCCCTGGAAGCATGAAAATCACTTTAAACATGCTAATTTTAGCTCTAACACTGATGATCCACCTACAAATGTGAACTGACGTTCAAAAATAAAACATTTGAAAACGGACCATTTTCCACATTTCTGAAGCATGACGTAATGGGGGGGTGTTATCTCTTTTGTCGAAAATCAGCCGTTTTTGCTCGAACATTAAATGCCTCCAAATGGTATTTATTTCACTTCCCGGGGTGAAGAAACCCTTTTTGAGAACTCAGAGTGAGTAAATTGGCCATTTTCATGCACTTTTAACCATTCCATAAATCTTGTGTTTTGGGCCCCTGGAAGCATGAAAATCACTTTAAACATGCTAATTTTAGCTCTAACACTGATGATCCACCTACAAATGTGAACTGACATTCAAAAATAAAACATTTGAAAACGGACCATTTTCCACATTTCTGAAGCATGACGTAATGGGGGGGTGTTATCTCTTTTGTCGAAAATCAGCCGTTTTTGCTCGAACATTAAATGCCTCCAAATGGTATTTAATTAACTTCCCGAGCCCCTGGAAGCATGAAAATCACTTTAAACATGCTAATTTTAGCTCTAACACTGATGATCCACCTACAAATGTGAACTGACGTTCAAAAATAAAACATTTGAAAACGGACCATTTTCCACATTTCTGAAGCATGACGTAATGGGGGGGTGTTATCTCTTTTGTCGAAAATCAGCCGTTTTTGCTCGAACATTAAATGCCTCCAAATGGTATTTATTTCACTTCCCGAGCCCCTGGAAGCATGAAAATCACTTTAAACATGCTAATTTTAGCTCTAACACTGATGATCCACCTACAAATGTGAACTGACGTTCAAAAATAAAACATTTGAAAACGGACCATTTTCCTCATTTCTGAAGCATGACGTAATGGGGGGGTGTTATCTCTTTTGTCGAAAATCAGCCGTTTTTGCTCGAACATTAAATGCCTCCAAATGGTATTTAATTAACTTCCCGGGGTGAAGAAACCCTTTTTGAGAACTCAGAGTGAGTAAATTATCCATTTTCATGCACTTTTAACCATTCCATAAATCTTGTGTTTTGGGCCCCTGGAAGCATGAAAATCACCCTAAACATGCTAATTTTAGCTCTAACACTGATGATCCACCTACAAATGTGAACTGACGTTCAAAAATAAAACATTTGAAAACGGACCATTTTCCACATTTCTGAAGCATGACGTAATGGGGGGGTGTTATCTCTTTTGTCGAAAATCAGCCGTTTTTGCTCGAACATTAAATGCCTCCAAATGGTATTTAATTAACTTCCCGAGCCCCTGGAAGCATGAAAATCACTTTAAACATGCTAATTTTAGCTCTAACACTGATGATCCACCTACAAATGTGAACTGACGTTCAAAAATAAAACATTTGAAAACGGACCATTTTCCACATTTCTGAAGCATGACGTAATGGGGGGGTGTTATCTCTTTTGTCGAAAATCAGCCGTTTTTGCTCGAACATTAAATGCCTCCAAATGGTATTTAATTAACTTCCCGAGCCCCTGAAAGCATGAAAATCACTTTAAACATGCTAATTTTAGCTCTAACACTGATGATCCACCTACAAATGTGAACTGACGTTCAAAAATAAAACATTTGAAAACGGACCATTTTCCACATTTCTGAAGCATGACGTAATGGGGGGGTGTTATCTCTTTTGTCGAAAATCAGCCGTTTTTGCTCGAACATTAAATGCCTCCAAATGGTATTTATTTCACTTCCCGAGCCCCTGGAAGCATGAAAATCACTTTAAACATGCTAATTTTAGCTCTAACACTGATGATCCACCTACAAATGTGAACTGACGTTCAAAAATAAAACATTTGAAAACGGACCATTTTCCACATTTCTGAAGCATGACGTAATGGGGGGGTGTTATCTCTTTTGTCGAAAATCAGCCGTTTTTGCTCGAACATTAAATGCCTCCAAATGGTATTTAATTAACTTCCCGGGGTGAAGAAACCCTTTTTGAGAACTCAGAGTGAGTAAATTATCCATTTTCATGCACTTTTAACCATTCCATAAATCTTGTGTTTTGGGCCCCTGGAAGCATGAAAATCACTTTAAACATGCTAATTTTAGCTCTAACACTGATGATCCACCTACAAATGTGAACTGACGTTCAAAAATAAAACATTTGAAAACGGACCATTTTCCACATTTCTGAAGCATGACGTAATGGGGGGGTGTTATCTCTTTTGTCGAAAATCAGCCGTTTTTGCTCGAACATTAAATGCCTCCAAATGGTATTTAATTAACTTCCCGAGCCCCTGGAAGCATGAAAATCACTTTAAACATGCTAATTTTAGCTCTAACACTGATGATCCACCTACAAATGTGAACTGACGTTTAAAAATAAAACATTTGAAAACGGACCATTTTCCACATTTCTGAAGCATGACGTAATGGGGGGGTGTTATCTCTTTTGTCGAAAATCAGCCGTTTTTGCTCGAACATTAAATGCCTCCAAATGGTATTTATTTCACTTCCCGGGGTGAAGAAACCCTTTTTGAGAACTCAGAGTGAGTAAATTGGCCATTTTCATGCA
The DNA here is from genome assembly GCF_964263255.1 of Lissotriton vulgaris. NCBI lineage: Eukaryota > Metazoa > Chordata > Amphibia > Caudata > Salamandridae > Lissotriton > Lissotriton vulgaris. The sequence continues at coordinate 196,662 of NW_028245278.1, forward strand.
CTTTTAACCATTCCATTAATCTTGTGTTTTGGGCCCCTGGAAGCATGAAAATCACTTTAAACATGCTAATTTTAGCTCTAACACTGATGATCCACCTACAAATGTGAACTGACGTTCAAAAATAAAACATTTGAAAACGGACCATTTTCCACATTTCTGAAGCATGACGTAATGGGGGGGTGTTATCTCTTTTGTCGAAAATCACCTGTTTTTGCTCGAACATTAAATGCCTCCAAATGGTATTTAATTAACTTCCCGAGCCCCTGGAAGCATGAAAATCACTTTAAACATGCTAATTTTAGCTCTAACACTGATGATCCACCTACAAATGTGAACTGACGTTCAAAAATAAAACATTTGAAAACGGACCATTTTCCACATTTCTGAAGCATGACGTAATGGGGGGGTGTTATCTCTTTTGTCGAAAATCAGCCGTTTTTGCTCGAACATTAAATGCCTCCAAATGGTATTTATTTCACTTCCCGGGGTGAAGAAACCCTTTTTGAGAACTCAGAGTGAGTAAATTGGCCATTTTCATGCACTTTTAACCATTCCATAAATCTTGTGTTTTGGGCCCCTGGAAGCATGAAAATCACTTTAAACATGCTAATTTTAGCTCTAACACTGATGATCCACCTACAAATGTGAACTGACATTCAAAAATAAAACATTTGAAAACGGACCATTTTCCACATTTCTGAAGCATGACGTAATGGGGGGGTGTTATCTCTTTTGTCGAAAATCAGCCGTTTTTGCTCGAACATTAAATGCCTCCAAATGGTATTTAATTAACTTCCCGAGCCCCTGGAAGCATGAAAATCACTTTAAACATGCTAATTTTAGCTCTAACACTGATGATCCACCTACAAATGTGAACTGACGTTCAAAAATAAAACATTTGAAAACGGACCATTTTCCACATTTCTGAAGCATGACGTAATGGGGGGGTGTTATCTCTTTTGTCGAAAATCAGACGTTTTTGCTCGAACATTAAATGCCTCCAAATGGTATTTATTTCACTTCCCGCGCCCCTGGAAGCATGAAAATCACTTTAAACATGCTAATTTTAGCTCTAACACTGATGATCCACCTACAAATGTGAACTGACATTCAAAAATAAAACATTTGAAAACGGACCATTTTCCTCATTTCTGAAGCATGACGTAATGGGGGGTGTTATCTCTTTTGTCGAAAATCAGCCGTTTTTGCTCGAACATTAAATGCCTCCAAATGGTATTTAATTAACTTCCCGGGGTGAAGAAACCCTTTTTGAGAACTCAGAGTGAGTAAATTATCCATTTTCATGCACTTTTAACCATTCCATAAATCTTGTGTTTTGGGCCCCTGGAAGCATGAAAATCACTTTAAACATGCTAATTTTAGCTCTAACACTGATGATCCACCTACAAATGTGAACTGACGTTCAAAAATAAAACATTTGAAAACGGACCATTTTCCACATTTCTGAAGCATGACGTAATGGGGGGGTGTTATCTCTTTTGTCGAAAATCAGCCGTTTTTGCTCGAACATTAAATGCCTCCAAATGGTATTTAATTAACTTCCCGAGCCCCTGGAAGCATGAAAATCACTTTAAACATGCTAATTTTAGCTCTAACACTGATGATCCACCTACAAATGTGAACTGACGTTCAAAAATAAAACATTTGAAAACGGACCATTTTCCACATTTCTGAAGCATGACGTAATGGGGGGGTGTTATCTCTTTTGTCGAAAATCAGCCGTTTTTGCTCGAACATTAAATGCCTCCAAATGGTATTTATTTCACTTCCCGGGGTGAAGAAACCCTTTTTGAGAACTCAGAGTGAGTAAATTGGCCATTTTCATGCACTTTTAACCATTCCATTAATCTTGTGTTTTGGGCCCCTGGAAGCATGAAAATCACTTTAAACATGCTAATTTTAGCTCTAACACTGATGATCCACCTACAAATGTGAACTGACGTTCAAAAATAAAACATTTGAAAACGGACCATTTTCCACATTTCTGAAGCATGACGTAATGGGGGGGTGTTATCTCTTTTGTCGAAAATCAGCCGTTTTTGCTCGAACATTAAATGCCTCCAAATGGTATTTAATTAACTTCCCGGGGTGAAGAAACCCTTTTTGAGAACTCAGAGTGAGTAAATTATCCATTTTCATGCACTTTTAACCATTCCATAAATCTTGTGTTTTGGGCCCCTGGAAGCATGAAAATCACTTTAAACATGCTAATTTTAGCTCTAACACTGATGATCCACCTACAAATGTGAACTGACGTTCAAAAATAAAACATTTGAAAACGGACCATTTTCCACATTTCTGAAGTATGACGTAATGGGGGGTGTTATCTCTTTTGTCGAAAATCAGCCGTTTTTGCTCGAACATTAAATGCCTCCAAATGGTATTTAATTAACTTCCCGAGCCCCTGGAAGCATGAAAATCACTTTAAACATGCTAATTTTAGCTCTAACACTGATGATCCACCTACAAATGTGAACTGACGTTCAAAAATAAAACATTTGAAAACGGACCATTTTCCACATTTCTGAAGCATGACGTAATGGGGGGGTGTTATCTCTTTTGTCGAAAATCAGCCGTTTTTGCTCGAACATTAAATGCCTCCAAATGGTATTTATTTCACTTCCCGGGGTGAAGAAACCCTTTTTGAGAACTCAGAGTGAGTAAATTGGCCATTTTCATGCACTTTTAACCATTCCATAAATCTTGTGTTTTGGGCCCCTGGGAAGCATGAAAAATCACTTTAAACATGCTAATTTTAGCTCTAACACTGATGATCCACCTACAAATGTGAACTGACGTTCAAAAATAAAACATTTGAAAACGGACCATTTTCCACATTTCTGAAGCATGACGTAATGGGGGGGTGTTATCTCTTTTGTCGAAAATCACCTGTTTTTGCTCGAACATTAAATGCCTCCAAATGGTATTTAATTAACTTCCCGAGCCCCTGGAAGCATGAAAATCACTTTAAACATGCTAATTTGAGCTCTAACACTGATGATCCACCTACAAATGTGAACTGACGTTCAAAAATAAAACATTTGAAAACGGACCATTTTCCACATTTCTGAAGCATGACGTAATGGGGGGGTGTTATCTCTTTTGTCGAAAATCAGCCGTTTTTGCTCGAACATTAAATGCCTCCAAATGGTATTTATTTCACTTCCCGGGGTGAAGAAACCCTTTTTGAGAACTCAGAGTGAGTAAATTGGCCATTTTCATGCACTTTTAACCATTCCATAAATCTTGTGTTTTGGGCCCCTGGAAGCATGAAAATCACTTTAAACATGCTAATTTTAGCTCTAACACTGATGATCCACCTACAAATGTGAACTGACATTCAAAAATAAAACATTTGAAAACGGACCATTTTCCACATTTCTGAAGCATGACGTAATGGGGGGTGTTATCTCTTTTGTCGAAAATCAGCCGTTTTTGCTCGAACATTAAATGCCTCCAAATGGTATTTAATTAACTTCCCGAGCCCCTGGAAGCATGAAAATCACTTTAAACATGCTAATTTTAGCTCTAACACTGATGATCCACCTACAAATGTGAACTGACGTTCAAAAATAAAACATTTGAAAACGGACCATTTTCCACATTTCTGAAGCATGACGTAATGGGGGGGTGTTATCTCTTTTGTCGAAAATCAGCCGTTTTTGCTCGAACATTAAATGCCTCCAAATGGTATTTATTTCACTTCCCGAGCCCCTGGAAGCATGAAAATCACTTTAAACATGCTAATTTTAGCTCTAACACTGATGATCCACCTACAAATGTGAACTGACGTTCAAAAATAAAACATTTGAAAACGGACCATTTTCCTCATTTCTGAAGCATGACGTAATGGGGGGGTGTTATCTCTTTTGTCGAAAATCAGCCGTTTTTGCTCGAACATTGAATGCCTCCAAATGGTATTTAATTAACTTCCCGGGGTGAAGAAACCCTTTTTGAGAACTCAGAGTGAGTAAATTATCCATTTTCATGCACTTTTAACCATTCCATAAATCTTGTGTTTTGGGCCCCTGGAAGCATGAAAATCACTTTAAACATGCTAATTTTAGCTCTAACACTGATGATCCACCTACAAATGTGAACTGACGTTCAAAAATAAAACATTTGAAAACGGACCATTTTTCCACATTTCTGAAGCATGACGTAATGGGGGGTGTTATCTCTTTTGTCGAAAATCAGCCGTTTTTGCTCGAACATTAAATGCCTCCAAATGGTATTTAATTAACTTCCCGAGCCCCTGGAAGCATGAAAATCACTTTAAACATGCTAATTTTAGCTCTAACACTGATGATCCACCTACAAATGTGAACTGACGTTCAAAAATGAAACATTTGAAAACGGACCATTTTCCACATTTCTGAAGCATGACGTAATGGGGGGGTGTTATCTCTTTTGTCGAAAATCAGCCGTTTTTGCTCGAACATTAAATGCCTCCAAATGGTATTTATTTCACTTCCCGGGGTGAAGAAACCCTTTTTGAGAACTCAGAGTGAGTAAATTGGCCATTTTCATGCACTTTTAACCATTCCATTAATCTTGTGTTTTGGGCCCCTGGAAGCATGAAAATCACTTTAAACATGCTAATTTTAGCTCTAACACTGATGATCCACCTACAAATGTGAACTGACGTTCAAAAATAAAACATTTGAAAACGGACCATTTTCCACATTTCTGAAGCATGACGTAATGGGGGGTGTTATCTCTTTTGTCGAAAATCACCTGTTTTTGCTCGAACATTAAATGCCTCCAAATGGTATTTAATTAACTTCCCGAGCCCCTGGAAGCATGAAAATCACTTTAAACATGCTAATTTTAGCTCTAACACTGATGATCCACTTACAAATGTGAACTGACGTTCAAAAATAAAACATTTGAAAACAGACCATTTTCCACATTTCTGAAGCATGACGTAATGGGGGGGTGTTATCTCTTTTGTCGAAAATCAGCCGTTTTTGCTCGAACATTAAATGCCTCCAAATGGTATTTAATTAACTTCCCGGGGTGAAGAAACCCTTTTTGAGAACTCAGAGTGAGTAAATTGGCCATTTTCATGCACTTTTAACCATTCCATAAATCTTGTGTTTTGGGCCCCTGGAAGCATGAAAGTCACTTTAAACATGCTAATTTTAGCTCTAACACTGATGATCCACCTACAAATGTGAACTGACGTTCAAAAATAAAACATTTGAAAACGGACCATTTTCCACATTTCTGAAGCATGACGTAATGGGGGGGTGTTATCTCTTTTGTCGAAAATCAGCCGTTTTTGCTCGAACATTAAATGCCTCCAAATGGTATTTAATTAACTTCCCGAGCCCCTGGAAGCATGAAAATCACTTTAAACATGCTAATTTTAGCTCTAACACTGATGATCCACCTACAAATGTGAACTGACGTTCAAAAATAAAACATTTGAAAACGGACCATTTTCCACATTTCTGAAGCATGACGTAATGGGGGGGTGTTATCTCTTTTGTCGAAAATCAGCCGTTTTTGCTCGAACATTAAATGCCTCCAAATGGTATTTATTTCACTTCCCGGGGTGAAGAAACCCTTTTTGAGAACTCAGAGTGAGTAAATTGGCCATTTTCATGCACTTTTAACCATTCCATAAATCTTGTGTTTTGGGCCCCTGGAAGCATGAAAATCACTTTAAACATGCTAATTTTAGCTCTAACACTGATGATCCACCTACAAATGTGAACTGACGTTCAAAAATAAAACATTTGAAAACGGACCATTTTCCACATTTCTGAAGCATGACGTAATGGGGGGGTGTTATCTCTTTTGTCGAAAATCAGCCGTTTTTGCTCGAACATTAAATGCCTCCAAATGGTATTTAATTAACTTCCCGAGCCCCTGGAAGCATGAAAATCACTTTAAACATGCTAATTTTAGCTCTAACACTGATGATCCACCTACAAATGTGAACTGACGTTCAAAAATAAAACATTTGAAAACGGACCATTTTCCACATTTCTGAAGCATGACGTAATGGGGGTGTGTTATCTCTTTTGTCGAAAATCAGCCGTTTTTGCTCGAACATTAAATGCCTCCAAATGGTATTTAATTAACTTCCCGGGGTGAAGAAACCCTTTTTGAGAACTCAGAGTGAGTAAATTGGCCATTTTCATGCACTTTTAACCATTCCATAAATCTTGTGTTTTGGGCCCCTGGAAGCATGAAAATCACTTTAAACATGCTAATTTTAGCTCTAACACTGATGATCCACCTACAAATGTGAACTGACGTTCAAAAATAAAACATTTGAAAACGGACCATTTTCCACATTTCTGAAGCATGACGTAATGGGGGGGTGTTATCTCTTTTGTCGAAAATCACCTGTTTTTGCTCGAACATTAAATGCCTCCAAATGGTATTTAATTAACTTCCCGAGCCCCTGGAAGCATGAAAATCACTTTAAACATGCTAATTTTAGCTCTAACACTGATGATCCACCTACAAATGTGAACTGACGTTCAAAAATAAAACATTTGAAAACGGACCATTTTCCACATTTCTGAAGCATGACGTAATGGAGGGGTGTTATCTCTTTTGTCGAAAATCAGCCGTTTTTGCTCGAACATTAAATGCCTCCAAATGGTATTTATTTCACTTCCCGGGGTGAAGAAACCCTTTTTGAGAACTCAGAGTGAGTAAATTGGCCATTTTCATGCACTTTTAACCATTCCATAAATCTTGTGTTTTGGGCCCCTGGAAGCATGAAAATCACTTTAAACATGCTAATTTTAGCTCTAACACTGATGATCCACCTACAAATGTGAACTGACGTTCAAAAATAAAACATTTGAAAACGGACCATTTTCCACATTTCTGAAGCATGACGTAATGGGGGGGTGTTATCTCTTTTGTCGAAAATCAGCCGTTTTTGCTCGAACATTAAATGCCTCCAAATGGTATTTATTTCACTTCCCGAGCCCCTGGAAGCATGAAAATCACTTTAAACATGCTAATTTTAGCTCTAACACTGATGATCCACCTACAAATGTGAACTGACGTTCAAAAATAAAACATTTGAAAACGGACCATTTTCCACATTTCTGAAGCATGACGTAATGGGGGGGTGTTATCTCTTTTGTCGAAAATCAGCCGTTTTTGCTCGAACATTAAATGCCTCCAAATGGTATTTATTTCACTTCCCGAGCCCCTGGAAGCTTGAAAATCACTTTAAACATGCTAATTTTAGCTCTAACACTGATGATCCACCTACAAATGTGAACTGACGTTCAAAAATAAAACATTTGAAAACGGACCATTTTCCACATTTCTGAAGCATGACGTAATGGGGGGGTGTTATCTCTTTTGTCGAAAATCAGCCGTTTTTGCTCGAACATTAAATTCCTCCAAATGGTATTTATTTCACTTCCCGAGCCCCTGGAAGCATGAAAATCACTTTAAACATGCTAATTTTAGCTCTAACACTGATGATCCACCTACAAATGTGAACTGACGTTCAAAAATAAAACATTTGAAAACGGACCATTTTCCACATTTCTGAAGCATGACGTAATGGGGGGGTGTTATCTCTTTTGTCGAAAATCAGCCGTTTTTGCTCGAACATTAAATGCCTCCAAATGGTATTTAATTAACTTCCCGAGCCCCTGGAAGCATGAAAATCACTTTAAACATGCTAATTTTAGCTCTAACACTGATGATCCACCTACAAATGTGAACTGACGTTCAAAAATAAAACATTTGAAAACGGACCATTTTCCACATTTCTGAAGCATGACGTAATGGGGGGTGTTATCTCTTTTGTCGAAAATCAGCCGTTTGTGCTCGAACATTAAATGCCTCCAAATGGTATTTAATTAACTTCCCGGGGTGAAGAAACCCTTTTTGAGAACTCAGAGTGAGTAAATTGGCCATTTTCATGCACTTTTAACCATTCCATAAATCTTGTGTTTTGGGCCCCTGGAAGCATGAAAATCACTTTAAACATGCTAATTTTAGCTCTAACACTGATGATCCACCTACAAATGTGAACTGACGTTCAAAAATAAAACATTTGAAAACGGACCATTTTCCACATTTCTGAAGCATGACGTAATGGGGGGGTGTTATCTCTTTTGTCGAAAATCAGCCGTTTTTGCTCGAACATTAAATGCCTCCAAATGGTATTTATTTCACTTCCCGAGCCCCTGGAAGCATGAAAATCACTTTAAACATGCTAATTTTAGCTCTAACACTGATGATCCACCTACAAATGTGAACTGACGTTCAAAAATAAAACATTTGAAAACGGACCATTTTCCACATTTCTGAAGCATGACGTAATGGGGGGGTGTTATCTCTTTTGTCGAAAATCAGCCGTTTTTGCTCGAACATTAAATGCCTCCAAATGGTATTTAATTAACTTCCCGAGCCCCTGGAAGCATGAAAATCACTTTAAACATGCTAATTTTAGCTCTAACACTGATGATCCACCTACAAATGTGAACTGACGTTCAAAAATAAAACATTTGAAAACGGACCATTTTCCACATTTCTGAAGCATGACGTAATGGGGGGGTGTTATCTCTTTTGTCGAAAATCAGCCGTTTTTGCTCGAACATTAAATGCCTCCAAATGGTATTTAATTAACTTCCCGAGCCCCTGGAAGCATGAAAATCACTTTAAACATGCTAATTTTAGCTCTAACACTGATGATCCACCTACAAATGTGAACTGACGTTCAAAAATAAAACATTTGAAAACGGACCATTTTCCACATTTCTGAAGCATGACGTAATGGGGGGGTGTTATCTCTTTTGTCGAAAATCAGCCGTTTTTGCTCGAACATTAAATGCCTCCAAATGGTATTTATTTCACTTCCCGAGCCCCTGGAAGCATGAAAATCACTTTAAACATGCTAATTTTAGCTCTAACACTGATGATCCACCTACAAATGTGAACTGACGTTCAAAAATAAAACATTTGAAAACGGACCATTTTCCACATTTCTGAAGCATGACGTAATGGGGGGGTGTTATCTCTTTTGTCGAAAATCAGCCGTTTTTGCTCGAACATTAAATGCCTCCAAATGGTATTTATTTCACTTCCCGAGCCCCTGGAAGCTTGAAAATCACTTTAAACATGCTAATTTTAGCTCTAACACTGATGATCCACCTACAAATGTGAACTGACGTTCAAAAATAAAACATTTGAAAACGGACCATTTTCCACATTTCTGAAGCATGACGTAATGGGGGGGTGTTATCTCTTTTGTCGAAAATCAGCCGTTTTTGCTCGAACATTAAATTCCTCCAAATGGTATTTATTTCACTTCCCGAGCCCCTGGAAGCATGAAAATCACTTTAAACATGCTAATTTTAGCTCTAACACTGATGATCCACCTACAAATGTGAACTGACGTTCAAAAATAAAACATTTGAAAACGGACCATTTTCCACATTTCTGAAGCATGACGTAATGGGGGGGTGTTATCTCTTTTGTCGAAAATCAGCCGTTTTTGCTCGAACATTAAATGCCTCCAAATGGTATTTAATTAACTTCCCGAGCCCCTGGAAGCATGAAAATCACTTTAAACATGCTAATTTTAGCTCTAACACTGATGATCCACCTACAAATGTGAACTGACGTTCAAAAATAAAACATTTGAAAACGGACCATTTTCCACATTTCTGAAGCATGACGTAATGGGGGGTGTTATCTCTTTTGTCGAAAATCAGCCGTTTGTGCTCGAACATTAAATGCCTCCAAATGGTATTTAATTAACTTCCCGGGGTGAAGAAACCCTTTTTGAGAACTCAGAGTGAGTAAATTGGCCATTTTCATGCACTTTTAACCATTCCATAAATCTTGTGTTTTGGGCCCCTGGAAGCATGAAAATCACTTTAAACATGCTAATTTTAGCTCTAACACTGATGATCCACCTACAAATGTGAACTGACGTTCAAAAATAAAACATTTGAAAACGGACCATTTTCCACATTTCTGAAGCATGACGTAATGGGGGGGTGTTATCTCTTTTGTCGAAAATCAGCCGTTTTTGCTCGAACATTAAATGCCTCCAAATGGTATTTATTTCACTTCCCGAGCCCCTGGAAGCATGAAAATCACTTTAAACATGCTAATTTTAGCTCTAACACTGATGATCCACCTACAAATGTGAACTGACGTTCAAAAATAAAACATTTGAAAACGGACCATTTTCCACATTTCTGAAGCATGACGTAATGGGGGGGTGTTATCTCTTTTGTCGAAAATCAGCCGTTTTTGCTCGAACATTAAATGCCTCCAAATGGTATTTAATTAACTTCCCGAGCCCCTGGAAGCATGAAAATCACTTTAAACATGCTAATTTTAGCTCTAACACTGATGATCCACCTACAAATGTGAACTGACGTTCAAAAATAAAACATTTGAAAACGGACCATTTTCCACATTTCTGAAGCATGACGTAATGGGGGGGTGTTATCTCTTTTGTCGAAAATCAGCCGTTTTTGCTCGAACATTAAATGCCTCCAAATGGTATTTAATTAACTTCCCGAGCCCCTGGAAGCATGAAAATCACTTTAAACATGCTAATTTTAGCTCTAACACTGATGATCCACCTACAAATGTGAACTGACGTTCAAAAATAAAACATTTGAAAACGGACCATTTTCCACATTTCTGAAGCATGACGTAATGGGGGGGTGTTATCTCTTTTGTCGAAAATCAGCCGTTTTTGCTCGAACATTAAATGCCTCCAAATGGTATTTAATTAACTTCCCGAGCCCCTGGAAGCATGAAAATCACTTTAAACATGCTAATTTTAGCTCTAACACTGATGATCCACCTACAAATGTGAACTGACGTTCAAAAATAAAACATTTGAAAACGGACCATTTTCCACATTTCTGAAGCATGACGTAATGGGGGGGTGTTATCTCTTTTGTCGAAAATCAGCCGTTTTTGCTCGAACATTAAATGCCTCCAAATGGTATTTAATTAACTTCCCGAGCCCCTGGAAGCATGAAAATCACTTTAAACATGCTAATTTTAGCTCTAACACTGATGATCCACCTACAAATGTGAACTGACGTTCAAAAATAAAACATTTGAAAACGGACCATTTTCCACATTTCTGAAGCATGACGTAATGGGGGGGTGTTATCTCTTTTGTCGAAAATCAGCCGTTTTTGCTCGAACATTAAATGCCTCCAAATGGTATTTATTTCACTTCCCGAGCCCCTGGAAGCATGAAAATCACTTTAAACATGCTAATTTTAGCTCTAACACTGATGATCCACCTACAAATGTGAACTGACGTTCAAAAATAAAACATTTGAAAACGGACCATTTTCCACATTTCTGAAGCATGACGTAATGGGGGGGTGTTATCTCTTTTGTCGAAAATCAGCCGTTTTTGCTCGAACATTAAATGCCTCCAAATGGTATTTAATTAACTTCCCGAGCCCCTGGAAGCATGAAAATCACTTTAAACATGCTAATTTTAGCTCTAACACTGATGATCCACCTACAAATGTGAACTGACGTTCAAAAATAAAACATTTGAAAACGGACAATTTTCCACATTTCTGAAGCATGACGTAATGGGGGGGTGTTATCTCTTTTGTCGAAAATCAGCCGTTTTTGCTCGAACATTAAATGCCTCCAAATGGTATTTAATTAACTTCCCGAGCCCCTGGAAGCATGAAAATCACTTTAAACATGCTAATTTTAGCTCTAACACTGATGATCCACCTACAAATGTGAACTGACGTTCAAAAATAAAACATTTGAAATCGGACCATTTTCCACATTTCCGAAGCATGACGTAATGGGGGGGTGTTATCTCTTTTGTCGAAAATCAGCCGTTTTTGCTCGAACATTAAATGCCTCCAAATGGTATTTAATTAACTTCCCGGGGTGAAGAAACCCTTTTTGAGAACTCAGAGTGAGTAAATTGGCCATTTTCATGCACTTTTAACCATTCCATAAATCTTGTGTTTTGGGCCCCTGGAAGCATGAAAATCACTTTAAACATGCTAATTTTAGCTCTAACACTGATGATCCACCTACAAATGTGAACTGACGTTCAAAAATAAAACATTTGAATACGGACCATTTTCCACATTTCTGAAGTATGACGTAATGGGGGGTGTTATCTCTTTTGTCGAAAATCAGCCGTTTTTGCTCGAACATTAAATGCCTCCAAATGGTATTTAATTAACTTCCCGAGCCCCGGGAAGCATGAAAATCACTTTAAACATGCTAATTTTAGCTCTAACACTGATGATCCACCTACAAATGTGAACTGACGTTCAAAAATAAAACATTTGAAAACGGACCATTTTCCACATTTCTGAAGCATGACGTAATGGGGGGGTGTTATCTCTTCTGTCGAAAATCAGCCGTTTTTGCTCGAACATTAAATGCCTCCAAATGGTATTTATTTCACTTCCCGGGGTGAAGAAACCCTTTTTGAGAACTCAGAGTGAGTAAATTGGCCATTTTCATGCACTTTTAACCATTCCATTAATCTTGTGTTTTGGGCCCCTGGAAGCATGAAAATCACTTTAAACATGCTAATTTTAGCTCTAACACTGATGATCCACCTACAAATGTGAACTGACGTTCAAAAATAAAACATTTGAAAACGGACCATTTTCCACATTTCTGAAGCATGACGTAATGGGGGGGTGTTATCTCTTTTGTCGAAAATCACCTGTTTTTGCTCGAACATTAAATGCCTCCAAATGGTATTTAATTAACTTCCCGAGCCCCTGGAAGCATGAAAATCACTTTAAACATGCTAATTTTAGCTCTAACACTGATGATCCACCTACAAATGTGAACTGACGTTCAAAAATAAAACATTTGAAAACGGACCATTTTCCACATTTCTGAAGCATGACGTAATGGGGGGGTGTTATCTCTTTTGTCGAAAATCAGCCGTTTTTGCTCGAACATTAAATGCCTCCAAATGGTATTTAATCAACTTCCCGGGGTGAAGAAACCCTTTTTGAGAACTCAGAGTGAGTAAATTGGCCATTTTCATGCACTTTTAACCATTCCATAAATCTTGTGTTTTGGGCCCCTGGAAGCATGAAAGTCACTTTAAACATGCTAATTTTAGCTCTAACACTGATGATCCACCTACAAATGTGAACTGACGTTCAAAAATAAAACATTTGAAAACGGACCATTTTCCACATTTCTGAAGCATGACGTAATGGGGGGGTGTTATCTCTTTTGTCGAAAATCAGCCGTTTTTGCTCGAACATTAAATGCCTCCAAATGGTATTTAATTAACTTCCCGAGCCCCTGGAAGCATGAAAATCACTTTAAACATGCTAATTTTAGCTCTAACACTGATGATCCACCTACAAATGTGAACTGACGTTCAAAAATAAAACATTTGAAAACGGACCATTTTCCACATTTCTGAAGCATGACGTAATGGGGGGGTGTTATCTCTTTTGTCGAAAATCAGCCGTTTTTGCTCGAACATTAAATGCCTCCAAATGGTATTTAATTAACTTCCCGGGGTGAAGAAACCCTTTTTGAGAACTCAGAGTGAGTAAATTGGCCATTTTCATGCACTTTTAACCATTCCATAAATCTTGTGTTTTGGGCCCCTGGAAGCATGAAAGTCACTTTAAACATGCTAATTTTAGCTCTAACACTGATGATCCACCTACAAATGTGAACTGACGTTCAAAAATAAAACATTTGAAAACGGACCATTTTCCACATTTCTGAAGCATGACGTAATGGGGGGGTGTTATCTCTTTTGTCGAAAATCAGCCGTTTTTGCTCGAACATTAAATGCCTCCAAATGGTATTTAATTAACTTCCCGAGCCCCTGGAAGCATGAAAATCACTTTAAACATGCTAATTTTAGCTCTAACACTGATGATCCACCTACAAATGTGAACTGACGTTCAAAAATAAAACATTTGAAAACGGACCATTTTCCACATTTCTGAAGCATGACGTAATGGGGGGGTGTTATCTCTTTTGTCGAAAATCAGCCGTTTTTGCTCAAACATTAAATGCCTCCAAATGGTATTTATTTCACTTCCCGGGGTGAAGAAACCCTTTTTGAGAACTCAGAGTGAGTAAATTGGCCATTTTCATGCACTTTTAACCATTCCATAAATCTTGTGTTTTGGGCCCCTGGAAGCATGAAAATCACTTTAAACATGCTAATTTTAGCTCTAACACTGATGATCCACCTACAAATGTGAACTGACGTTCAAAAATAAAACATTTGAAAACGGACCATTTTCCACATTTCTGAAGCATGACGTAATGGGGGGGGTGTTATCTCTTTTGTCGAAAATCAGCCGTTTTTGCTCGAACATTAAATGCCTCCAAATGGTATTTAATTAACTTCCCGGGGTGAAGAAACCCTTTTTGAGAACTCAGAGTGAGTAAATTGGCCATTTTCATGCACTTTTAACCATTCCATAAATCTTGTGTTTTGGGCCCCTGGAAGCATGAAAATCACTTTAAACATGCTAATTTTAGCTCTAACACTGATGATCCACCTACAAATGTGAACTGACGTTCAAAAATAAAACATTTGAAAACGGACCATTTTCCACATTTCTGAAGCATGACGTAATGGGGGGGTGTTATCTCTTTTGTCGAAAATCAGCCGTTTTTGCTCGAACATTAAATGCCTCCAAATGGTATTTAATTAACTTCCCGAGCCCCTGGAAGCATGAAAATCACTTTAAACATGCTAATTTTAGCTCTAACACTGATGATCCACCTACAAATGTGAACTGACGTTCAAAAATAAAACATTTGAAAAAGGACCATTTTCCACATTTCTGAAGCATGACGTAATGGGGGGGTGTTATCTCTTTTGTCGAAAATCAGCCGTTTTTGCTCGAACATTAAATGCCTCCAAATGGTATTTAATTAACTTCCCGGGGTGAAGAAACCCTTTTTGAGAACTCAGAGTGAGTAAATTGGCCATTTTCATGCACTTTTAACCATTCCATTAATCTTGTGTTTTGGGCCCCTGGAAGCATGAAAATCACTTTAAACATGCTAATTTTAGCTCTAACACTGATGATCCACCTACAAATGTGAACTGACGTTCAAAAATAAAACATTTGAAAACGGACCATTTTCCACATTTCTGAAGCATGACGTAATGGGGGGGTGTTATCTCTTTTGTCGAAAATCACCTGTTTTTGCTCGAACATTAAATGCCTCCAAATGGTATTTAATTAACTTCCCGAGCCCCTGGAAGCATGAAAATCACTTTAAACATGCTAATTTTAGCTCTAACACTGATGATCCACCTACAAATGTGAACTGACGTTCAAAAATAAAACATTTGAAAACGGACCATTTTCCACATTTCTGAAGCATGACGTAATGGGGGGGTGTTATCTCTTTTGTCGAAAATCAGCCGTTTTTGCTCGAACATTAAATGCCTCCAAATGGTATTTATTTCACTTCCCGGGGTGAAGAAACCCTTTTTGAGAACTCAGAGTGAGTAAATTGGCCTTTTTCATGCACTTTTAACCATTCCATAAATCTTGTGTTTTGGGCCCCTGGAAGCATGAAAATCACTTTAAACATGCTAATTTTAGCTCTAACACTGATGATCCACCTACAAATGTGAACTGACGTTCAAAAATAAAACATTTGAAAACGGACCATTTTCCACATTTCTGAAGCATGACGTAATGGGGGGGTGTTATCTCTTTTGTCGAAAATCAGCCGTTTTTGCTCGAACATTAAATGCCTCCAAATGGTATTTAATTAACTTCCCGAGCCCCTGGAAGCATGAAAATCACTTTAAACATGCTAATTTTAGCTCTAACACTGATGATCCACCTACAAATGTGAACTGACGTTCAAAAATAAAACATTTGAAAACAGACCATTTTCCACATTTCTGAAGCATGACGTAATGGGGGGGTGTTATCTCTTTTGTCGAAAATCAGCCGTTTTTGCTCGAACATTAAATGCCTCCAAATGGTATTTATTTCACTTCCCGAGCCCCTGGAAGCATGAAAATCACTTTAAACATGCTCATTTTAGCTCTAACACTGATGATCCACCTACAAATGTGAACTGACGTTCAAAAATAAAACATTTGAAAACGGACCATTTTCCTCATTTCTGAAGCATGACGTAATGGGGGGGTGTTATCTCTTTTGTCGAAAATCAGCCGTTTTTGCTCGAACATTAAATGCCTCCAAATGGTATTTAATTAACTTCCCGGGGTGAAGAAACCCTTTTTGAGAACTCAGAGTGAGTAAATTATCCATTTTCATGCACTTTTAACCATTCCATAAATCTTGTGTTTTGGGCCCCTGGAAGCATGAAAATCACTTTAAAAATGCTAATTTTAGCTCTAACACTGATGATCCACCTACAAATGTGAACTGACGTTCAAAAATAAAACATTTGAAAACGGACCATTTTCCACATTTCTGAAGCATGACGTAATGGGGGGGTGTTATCTCTTTTGTCGAAAATCAGCCGTTTTTGCTCGAACATTAAATGCCTCCAAATGGTATTTAATTAACTTCCCGAGCCCCTGGAAGCATGAAAATCACTTTAAACATGCTAATTTTAGCTCTAACACTGATGATCCACCTACAAATGTGAACTGACGTTCAATAATAAAACATTTGAAAACGGACCATTTTCCACATTTCTGAAGCATGACGTAATGGGGGGGTGTTATCTCTTTTGTCGAAAATCAGCCGTTTTTGCTAGAACATTAAATGCCTCCAAATGGTATTTAATTAACTTCCCGGGGTGAAGAAACCCTTTTTGAGAACTCAGAGTGAGTAAATTGGCCATTTTCATGCACTTTTAACCATTCCATAAATCTTGTGTTTTGGGCCCCTGGAAGCATGAAAATCACTTTAAACATGCTAATTTTAGCTCTAACACTGATGATCCACCTACAAATGTGAACTGACGTTCAAAAATAAAACATTTGAAAACGGACCATTTTCCACATTTCTGAAGCATGACGTAATGGGGGGGGTGTTATCTCTTTTGTCGAAAATCAGCCGTTTTTGCTCGAACATTAAATGCCTCCAAATGGTATTTAATTAACTTCCCGAGCCCCTGGAAGCATGAAAATCACTTTAAACATGCTAATTTTAGCTCTAACACTGATGATCCACCTACAAATGTGAACTGACGTTCAAAAATAAAACATTTGAAAACGGACCATTTTCCACATTTCTGAAGCATGACGTAATGGGGGGGTGTTATCTCTTTTGTCGAAAATCAGCCGTTTTTGCTCGAACATTAAATGCCTCCAAATGGTATTTAATTAACTTCCCGGGGTGAAGAAACCCTTTTTGAGAACTCAGAGTGAGTAAATTGGCCATTTTCATGCACTTTTAACCATTCCATAAATCTTGTGTTTTGGGCCCCTGGAAGCATGAAAATCACTTTAAACATGCTAATTTTAGCTCTAACACTGATGATCCACCTACAAATGTGAACTGACGTTCAAAAATAAAACATTTGAAAACGGACCATTTTCCACATTTCTGAAGCATGACGTAATGGGGGGGTGTTATCTCTTTTGTCGAAAATCAGCCGTTTTTGCTCGAACATTAAATGCCTCCAAATGGTATTTATTTCACTTCCCGAGCCCCTGGAAGCATGAAAATCACTTTAAACATGCTAATTTTAGCTCTAACACTGATGATCCACCTACAAATGTGAACTGACGTTCAAAAATAAAACATTTGAAAACGGACCATTTTCCACATTTCTGAAGCATGACGTAATGGGGGGGTGTTATCTCTTTTGTCGAAAATCAGCCGTTTTTGCTCGAACATTAAATGCCTCCAAATGGTATTTATTTCACTTCCCGAGCCCCTGGAAGCATGAAAATCACTTTAAACATGCTAATTTTAGCTCTAACACTGATGATCCACCTACAAATGTGAACTGACGTTCAAAAATAAAACATTTGAAAACGGACCATTTTCCACATTTCTGAAGCATGACGTAATGGGGGGGTGTTATCTCTTTTGTCGAAAATCAGCCGTTTTTGCTCGAACATTAAATGCCTCCAAATGGTATTTAATTAACTTCCCGAGCCCCTGGAAGCATGAAAATCACTTTAAACATGCTAATTTTAGCTCTAACACTGATGATCCACCTACAAATGTGAACTGACGTTCAAAAATAAAACATTTGAAAACGGACCATTTTCCACATTTCTGAAGCATGACGTAATGGGGGGGTGTTATCTCTTTTGTCGAAAATCACCTGTTTTTGCTCGAACATTAAATGCCTCCAAATGGTATTTAATTAACTTCCCGAGCCCCTGGAAGCATGAAAATCACTTTAAACATGCTAATTTTAGCTCTAACACTGATGATCCACCTACAAATGTGAACTGACGTTCAAAAATAAAACATTTGAAAACGGACCATTTTCCACATTTCTGAAGCATGACGTAATGGGGGGGTGTTATCTCTTTTGTCGAAAATCAGCCGTTTTTGCTCGAACATTAAATGCCTCCAAATGGTATTTAATTAACTTCCCGGGGTGAAGAAACCCTTTTTGAGAACTCAGAGTGAGTAAATTGGCCATTTTCATGCACTTTTAACCATTCCATAAATCTTGTGTTTTGGGCCCCTGGAAGCATGAAAGTCACTTTAAACATGCTAATTTTAGCTCTAACACTGATGATCCACCTACAAATGTGAACTGACGTTCAAAAATAAAACATTTGAAAACGGACCATTTTCCACATTTCTGAAGCATGACGTAATGGGGGGGTGTTATCTCTTTTGTCGAAAATCAGCCGTTTTTGCTCGAACATTAAATGCCTCCAAATGGTATTTAATTAACTTCCCGAGCCCCTGGAAGCATGAAAATCACTTTAAACATGCTAATTTTAGCTCTAACACTGATGATCCACCTACAAATGTGAACTGACGTTCAAAAATAAAACATTTGAAAACGGACCATTTTCCACATTTCTGAAGCATGACGTAATGGGGGGGTGTTATCTCTTTTGTCGAAAATCAGCCGTTTTTGCTCGAACATTAAATGCCTCCAAATGGTATTTATTTCACTTCCCGGGGTGAAGAAACCCTTTTTGAGAACTCAGAGTGAGTAAATTGGCCATTTTCATGCACTTTTAACCATTCCATAAATCTTGTGTTTTGGGCCCCTGGAAGCATGAAAATCACTTTAAACATGCTAATTTTAGCTCTAACACTGATGATCCACCTACAAATGTGAACTGACGTTCAAAAATAAAACATTTGAAAACGGACCATTTTCCACATTTCTGAAGCATGACGTAATGGGGGGGTGTTATCTCTTTTGTCGAAAATCAGCCGTTTTTGCTCGAACTTTAAATGCCTCCAAATGGTATTTAATTAACTTCCCGAGCCCCTGGAAGCATGAAAATCACTTTAAACATGCTAATTTTAGCTCTAACACTGATGATCCACCTACAAATGTGAACTGACGTTCAAAAATAAAACATTTGAAAACGGACCATTTTCCACATTTCTGAAGCATGACGTAATGGGGGTGTGTTATCTCTTTTGTCGAAAATCATCCGTTTTTGCTCGAACATTAAATGCCTCCAAATGGTATTTAATTAACTTCCCGGGGTGAAGAAACCCTTTTTGAGAACTCAGAGTGAGTAAATTGGCCATTTTCATGCACTTTTAACCATTCCATAAATCTTGTGTTTTGGGCCCCTGGAAGCATTAAAATCACTTTAAACATGCTAATTTTAGCTCTAACACTGATGATCCACCTACAAATGTGAACTGACGTTCAATAATAAAACATTTGAAAACGGACCATTTTCCACATTTCTGAAGCATGACGTAATGGGGGGGTGTTATCTCTTTTGTCGAAAATCAGCCGTTTTTGCTCGAACATTAAATGCCTCCAAATGGTATTTAATTAACTTCCCGGGGTGAAGAAACCCTTTTTGAGAACTCAGAGTGAGTAAATTGGCCATTTTCATGCACTTTTAACCATTCCATAAATCTTGTGTTTTGGGCCCCTGGAAGCATGAAAATCACTTTAAACATGCTAATTTTAGCTCTAACACTGATGATCCACCTACAAATGTGAACTGACGTTCAAAAATAAAACATTTGAAAACGGACCATTTTCCACATTTCTGAAGCATGACGTAATGGGGGGGGTGTTATCTCTTTTGTCGAAAATCAGCCATTTTTGCTCGAACATTAAATGCCTCCAAATGGTATTTAATTAACTTCCCGAGCCCCTGGAAGCATGAAAATCACTTTAAACATGCTAATTTTAGCTCTAACACTGATGATCCACCTACAAATGTGAACTGACGTTCAAAAATAAAACATTTGAAAACGGACCATTTTCCACATTTCTGAAGCATGACGTAATGGGGGGGTGTTATCTCTTTTGTCGAAAATCAGCCGTTTTTGCTCGAACATTAAATGCCTCCAAATGGTATTTAATTAACTTCCCGGGGTGAAGAAACCCTTTTTGAGAACTCAGAGTGAGTAAATTGGCCATTTTCATGCACTTTTAACCATTCCATAAATCTTGTGTTTTGGGCCCCTGGAAGCATGAAAATCACTTTAAACATGCTAATTTTAGCTCTAACACTGATGATCCACCTACAAATGTGAACTGACGTTCAAAAATAAAACATTTGAAAACGGACCATTTTCCACATTTCTGAAGCATGACGTAATGGGGGGGTGTTATCTCTTTTGTCGAAAATCAGCCGTTTTTGCTCGAACATTAAATGCCTCCAAATGGTATTTATTTCACTTCCCGAGCCCCTGGAAGCATGAAAATCACTTTAAACATGCTAATTTTAGCTCTAACACTGATGATCCACCTACAAATGTGAACTGACGTTCAAAAATAAAACATTTGAAAACGGACCATTTTCCACATTTCTGAAGCATGACGTAATGGGGGGGTGTTATCTCTTTTGTCGAAAATCAGCCGTTTTTGCTCGAACATTAAATGCCTCCAAATGGTATTTATTTCACTTCCCGAGCCCCTGGAAGCATGAAAATCACTTTAAACATGCTAATTTTAGCTCTAACACTGATGATCCACCTACAAATGTGAACTGACGTTCAAAAATAAAACATTTGAAAACGGACCATTTTCCACATTTCTGAAGCATGACGTAATGGGGGGGTGTTATCTCTTTTGTCGAAAATCAGCCGTTTTTGCTCGAACATTAAATTCCTCCAAATGGTATTTATTTCACTTCCCGAGCCCCTGGAAGCATGAAAATCACTTTAAACATGCTAATTTTAGCTCTAACACTGATGATCCACCTACAAATGTGAACTGACGTTCAAAAATAAAACATTTGAAAACGGACCATTTTCCACATTTCTGAAGCATGACGTAATGGGGGGGTGTTATCTCTTTTGTCGAAAATCAGCCGTTTTTGCTCGAACATTAAATGCCTCCAAATGGTATTTAATTAACTTCCCGAGCCCCTGGAAGCATGAAAATCACTTTAAACATGCTAATTTTAGCTCTAACACTGATGATCCACCTACAAATGTGAACTGACGTTCAAAAATAAAACATTTGAAAACGGACCATTTTCCACATTTCTGAAGCATGACGTAATGGGGGGGTGTTATCTCTTTTGTCGAAAATCAGCCGTTTTTGCTCAAACATTAAATGCCTCCAAATGGTATTTATTTCACTTCCCGGGGTGAAGAAACCCTTTTTGAGAACTCAGAGTGAGTAAATTGGCCATTTTCATGCACTTTTAACCATTCCATAAATCTTGTGTTTTGGGCCCCTGGAAGCATGAAAATCACTTTAAACATGCTAATTTTAGTTCTAACACTGATGATCCACCTACAAATGTGAACTGACGTTCAAAAATAAAACATTTGAAAACGGACCATTTTCCACATTTCTGAAGCATGACGTAATGGGGGGGGTGTTATCTCTTTTGTCGAAAATCAGCCGTTTTTGCTCGAACATTAAATGCCTCCAAATGGTATTTAATTAACTTCCCGGGGTGAAGAAACCCTTTTTGAGAACTCAGAGTGAGTAAATTGGCCATTTTCATGCACTTTTAACCATTCCATAAATCTTGTGTTTTGGGCCCCTGGAAGCATGAAAATCACTTTAAACATGCTAATTTTAGCTCTAACACTGATGATCCACCTACAAATGTGAACTGACGTTCAAAAATAAAACATTTGAAAACGGACCATTTTCCACATTTCTGAAGCATGACGTAATGGGGGGGTGTTATCTCTTTTGTCGAAAATCAGCCGTTTTTGCTCGAACATTAAATGCCTCCAAATGGTATTTATTTCACTTCCCGAGCCCCTGGAAGCATGAAAATCACTTTAAACATGCTAATTTTAGCTCTAACACTGATGATCCACCTACAAATGTGAACTGACGTTCAAAAATAAAACATTTGAAAACGGACCATTTTCCACATTTCTGAAGCATGACGTAATGGGGGGGTGTTATCTCTTTTGTCGAAAATCAGCCGTTTTTGCTCGAACATTAAATGCCTCCAAATGGTATTTATTTCACTTCCCGAGCCCCTGGAAGCATGAAAATCACTTTAAACATGCTAATTTTAGCTCTAACACTGATGATCCACCTACAAATGTGAACTGACGTTCAAAAATAAAACATTTGAAAACGGACCATTTTCCACATTTCTGAAGCATGACGTAATGGGGGGGTGTTATCTCTTTTGTCGAAAATCAGCCGTTTTTGCTCGAACATTAAATGCCTCCAAATGGTATTTAATTAACTTCCCGAGCCCCTGGAAGCATGAAAATCACTTTAAACATGCTAATTTTAGCTCTAACACTGATGATCCACCTACAAATGTGAACTGACGTTCAAAAATAAAACATTTGAAAACGGACCATTTTCCACATTTCTGAAGCATGACGTAATGGGGGGGTGTTATCTCTTTTGTCGAAAATCAGCCGTTTTTGCTCGAACATTAAATGCCTCCAAATGGTATTTAATTAACTTCCCGGGGTGAAGAAACCCTTTTTGAGAACTCAGAGTGAGTAAATTGGCCATTTTCATGCACTTTTAACCATTCCATAAATCTTGTGTTTTGGGCCCCTGGAAGCATGAAAATCACTTTAAACATGCTAATTTTAGCTCTAACACTGATGATCCACCTACAAATGTGAACTGACGTTCAAAAATAAAACATTTGAAAACGGACCATTTTCCACATTTCTGAAGTATGACGTAATGGGGGGGTGTTATCTCTTTTGTCGAAAATCAGCCGTTTTTGCTCGAACATTAAATGCCTCCAAATGGTATTTAATTAACTTCCCGAGCCCCGGGAAGCATGAAAATCACTTTAAACATGCTAATTTTAGCTCTAACACTGATGATCCACCTACAAATGTGAACTGACGTTCAAAAATAAAACATTTGAAAACGGACCATTTTCCACATTTCTGAAGCATGACGTAATGGGGGGGTGTTATCTCTTCTGTCGAAAATCAGCCGTTTTTGCTCGAACATTAAATGCCTCCAAATGGTATTTATTTCACTTCCCGGGGTGAAGAAACCCTTTTTGAGAACTCAGAGTGAGTAAATTGGCCATTTTCATGCACTTTTAACCATTCCATTAATCTTGTGTTTTGGGCCCCTGGAAGCATGAAAATCACTTTAAACATGCTAATTTTAGCTCTAACACTGATGATCCACCTACAAATGTGAACTGACGTTCAAAAATAAAACATTTGAAAACGGACAATTTTCCACATTTCTGAAGCATGACGTAATGGGGGGGTGTTATCTCTTTTGTCGAAAATCACCTGTTTTTGCTCGAACATTAAATGCCTCCAAATGGTATTTAATTAACTTCCCGAGCCCCTGGAAGCATGAAAATCACTTTAAACATGCTAATTTTAGCTCTAACACTGATGATATACCTACAAATGTGAACTGACGTTCAAAAATAAAACATTTGAAAACGGACCATTTTCCACATTTCTGAAGCATGACGTAATGGGGGGGTGTTATCTCTTTTGTCGAAAATCAGCCGTTTTTGCTCGAACATTAAATGCCTCCAAATGGTATTTAATTAACTTCCCGGGGTGAAGAAACCCTTTTTGAGAACTCAGAGTGAGTAAATTGGCCATTTTCATGCACTTTTAACCATTCCATAAATCTTGTGTTTTGGGCCCCTGGAAGCATGAAAATCACTTTAAACATGCTAATTTTAGCTCTAACACTGATGATCCACCTACAAATGTGAACTGACGTTCAAAAATAAAACATTTGAAAACGGACCATTTTCCACATTTCTGAAGCATGACGTAATGGGGGGGGTGTTATCTCTTTTGTCGAAAATCAGCCGTTTTTGCTCGAACATTAAATGCCTCCAAATGGTATTTAATTAACTTCCCGGGGTGAAGAAACCCTTTTTGAGAACTCAGAGTGAGTAAATTGGCCATTTTCATGCACTTTTAACCATTCCATTAATCTTGTGTTTTGGGCCCCTGGAAGCATGAAAATCACTTTAAACATGCTAATTTTAGCTCTAACACTGATGATCTACCTACAAATGTGAACTGACGTTCAAAAATAAAACATTTGAAAACGGACCATTTTCCACATTTCTGAAGCATGACGTAATGGGGGGGTGTTATCTCTTTTGTCGAAAATCAGCCGTTTTTGCTCGAACATTAAATGCCTCCAAATGGTATTTATTTCACTTCCCGGGGTGAAGAAACCCTTTTTGAGAACTCAGAGTGAGTAAATTGGCCATTTTCATGCACTTTTAACCATTCCATAAATCTTGTGTTTTGGGCCCCTGGAAGCATGAAAATCACTTTAAACATGCTAATTTTAGCTCTAACACTGATGATCCACCTACAAATGTGAACTGACATTCAAAAATAAAACATTTGAAAACGGACCATTTTCCACATTTCTGAAGCATGACGTAATGGGGGGGTGTTATCTCTTTTGTCGAAAATCAGCCGTTTTTGCTCGAACATTAAATGCCTCCAAATGGTATTTAATTAACTTCCCGAGCCCCTGGAAGCATGAAAATCACTTTAAACATGCTAATTTTAGCTCTAACACTGATGATCCACCTACAAATGTGAACTGACGTTCAAAAATAAAACATTTGAAAACGGACCATTTTCCACATTTCTGAAGCATGACGTAATGGGGGGGTGTTATCTCTTTTGTCGAAAATCAGCCGTTTTTGCTCGAACATTAAATGCCTCCAAATGGTATTTATTTCACTTCCCGAGCCCCTGGAAGCATGAAAATCACTTTAAACATGCTAATTTTAGCTCTAACACTGATGATCCACCTACAAATGTGAACTGACGTTAAAAAATAAAACATTTGAAAACGGACCATTTTCCACATTTCTGAAGCATGACGTAATGGGGGGGTGTTATCTCTTTTGTCGAAAATCAGCCGTTTTTGCTCAAACATTAAATGCCTCCAAATGGTATTTATTTCACTTCCCGGGGTGAAGAAACCCTTTTTGAGAACTCAGAGTGAGTAAATTGGCCATTTTCATGCACTTTTAACCATTCCATAAATCTTGTGTTTTGGGCCCCTGGAAGCATGAAAATCACTTTAAACATGCTAATTTTAGCTCTAACACTGATGATCCACCTACAAATGTGAACTGACGTTCAAAAATAAAACATTTGAAAACGGACCATTTTCCACATTTCTGAAGCATGACGTAATGGGGGGGTGTTATCTCTTTTGTCGAAAATCACCTGTTTTTGCTCGAACATTAAATGCCTCCAAATGGTATTTAATTAACTTCCCGAGCCCCTGGAAGCATGAAAATCACTTTAAACATGCTAATTTTAGCTCTAACACTGATGATCCACCTACAAATGTGAACTGACGTTCAAAAATAAAACATTTGAAAACGGACCATTTTCCACATTTCTGAAGCATGACGTAATGGGGGGGTGTTATCTCTTTTGTCGAAAATCAGCCGTTTTTGCTCGAACATTAAATGCCTCCAAATGGTATTTATTTCACTTCCCGGGGTGAAGAAACCCTTTTTGAGAACTCAGAGTGAGTAAATTGGCCATTTTCATGCACTTTTAACCATTCCATAAATCTTGTGTTTTGGGCCCCTGGAAGCATGAAAATCACTTTAAACATGCTAATTTTAGCTCTAACACTGATGATCCACCTACAAATGTGAACTGACATTCAAAAATAAAACATTTGAAAACGGACCATTTTCCACATTTCTGAAGCATGACGTAATGGGGGGGTGTTATCTCTTTTGTCGAAAATCAGCCGTTTTTGCTCGAACATTAAATGCCTCCAAATGGTATTTAATTAACTTCCCGAGCCCCTGGAAGCATGAAAATCACTTTAAACATGCTAATTTTAGCTCTAACACTGATGATCCACCTACAAATGTGAACTGACGTTCAAAAATAAAACATTTGAAAACGGACCATTTTCCACATTTCTGAAGCATGACGTAATGGGGGGGTGTTATCTCTTTTGTCGAAAATCAGCCGTTTTTGCTCGAACATTAAATGCCTCCAAATGGTATTTATTTCACTTCCCGAGCCCCTGGAAGCATGAAAATCACTTTAAACATGCTAATTTTAGCTCTAACACTGATGATCCACCTACAAATGTGAACTGACGTTCAAAAATAAAACATTTGAAAACGGACCATTTTCCTCATTTCTGAAGCATGACGTAATGGGGGGGTGTTATCTCTTTTGTCGAAAATCAGCCGTTTTTGCTCGAACATTAAATGCCTCCAAATGGTATTTAATTAACTTCCCGAGCCCCTGGAAGCATGAAAATCACTTTAAACATGCTAATTTTAGCTCTAACACTGATGATATACCTACAAATGTGAACTGACGTTCAAAAATAAAACATTTGAAAACGGACCATTTTCCACATTTCTGAAGCATGACGTAATGGGGGGGTGTTATCTCTTTTGTCGAAAATCAGCCGTTTTTGCTCGAACATTAAATGCCTCCAAATGGTATTTAATTAACTTCCCGGGGTGAAGAAACCCTTTTTGAGAACTCAGAGTGAGTAAATTGGCCATTTTCATGCACTTTTAACCATTCCATAAATCTTGTGTTTTGGGCCCCTGGAAGCATGAAAGTCACTTTAAACATGCTAATTTTAGCTCTAACACTGATGATCCACCTACAAATGTGAACTGACGTTCAAAAATAAAACATTTGAAAACGGACCATTTTCCACATTTCTGAAGCATGACGTAATGGGGGGGGTGTTATCTCTTTTGTCGAAAATCAGCCGTTTTTGCTCGAACATTAAATGCCTCCAAATGGTATTTAATTAACTTCCCGAGCCCCTGGAAGCATGAAAATCACTTTAAACATGCTAATTTTAGCTCTAACACTGATGATCCACATACAAATGTGAACTGACGTTCAAAAATAAAACATTTGAAAACGGACCATTTTCCACATTTCTGAAGCATGACGTAATGGGGGGGTGTTATCTCTTTTGTCGAAAATCAGCCGTTTTTGCTCGAACATTAAATGCCTCCAAATGGTATTTAATTAACTTCCCGGGGTGAAGAAACCCTTTTTGAGAACTCAGAGTGAGTAAATTGGCCATTTTCATGCACTTTTAACCATTCCATAAATCTTGTGTTTTGGGCCCCTGGAAGCATGAAAGTCACTTTAAACATGCTAATTTTAGCTCTAACACTGATGATCCACCTACAAATGTGAACTGACGTTCAAAAATAAAACATTTGAAAACGGACCATTTTCCACATTTCTGAAGCATGACGTAATGGGGGGGGTGTTATCTCTTTTGTCGAAAATCAGCCGTTTTTTCTCGAACATTAAATGCCTCCAAATGGTATTTAATTAACTTCCCGAGCCCCTGGAAGCATGAAAATCACTTTAAACATGCTAATTTTAGCTCTAACACTGATGATCCACCTACAAATGTGAACTGACGTTCAAAAATAAAACATTTGAAAACGGACCATTTTCCACATTTCTGAAGCATGACGTAATGGGGGGGTGTTATCTCTTTTGTCGAAAATCAGCCGTTTTTGCTCAAACATTAAATGCCTCCAAATGGTATTTATTTCACTTCCCGGGGTGAAGAAACCCTTTTTGAGAACTCAGAGTGAGTAAATTGGCCATTTTCATGCACTTTTAACCATTCCATAAATCTTGTGTTTTGGGCCCCTGGAAGCATGAAAATCACTTTAAACATGCTAATTTTAGCTCTAACACTGATGATCCACCTACAAATGTGAACTGACGTTCAAAAATAAAACATTTGAAAACGGACCATTTTCCACATTTCTGAAGCATGACGTAATGGGGGGGGTGTTATCTCTTTTGTCGAAAATCAGCCGTTTTTGCTCGAACATTAAATGCCTCCAAATGGTATTTAATTAACTTCCCGGGGTGAAGAAACCCTTTTTGAGAACTCAGAGTGAGTAAATTGGCCATTTTCATGCACTTTTAACCATTCCATTAATCTTGTGTTTTGGGCCCCTGGAAGCATGAAAATCACTTTAAACATGCTAATTTTAGCTCTAACACTGATGATCTACCTACAAATGTGAACTGACGTTCAAAAATAAAACATTTGAAAACGGACCATTTTCCACATTTCTGAAGCATGACGTAATGGGGGGTGTTATCTCTTTTGTCGAAAATCACCTGTTTTTGCTCGAACATTAAATGCCTCCAAATGGTATTTAATTAACTTCCCGAGCCCCTGGAAGCATGAAAATCACTTTAAACATGCTAATTTTAGCTCTAACACTGATGATCCACCTACAAATGTGAACTGACGTTCAAAAATAAAACATTTGAAAACGGACCATTTTCCACATTTCTGAAGCATGACGTAATGGGGGGGTGTTATCTCTTTTGTCGAAAATCAGCCGTTTTTGCTCGAACATTAAATGCCTCCAAATGGTATTTATTTCACTTCCCGGGGTGAAGAAACCCTTTTTGAGAACTCAGAGTGAGTAAATTGGCCATTTTCATGCACTTTTAACCATTCCATAAATCTTGTGTTTTGGGCCCCTGGAAGCATGAAAATCACTTTAAACATGCTAATTTTAGCTCTAACACTGATGATCCACCTACAAATGTGAACTGACATTCAAAAATAAAACATTTGAAAACGGACCATTTTCCACATTTCTGAAGCATGACGTAATGGGGGGTGTTATCTCTTTTGTCGAAAATCAGCCGTTTTTGCTCGAACATTAAATGCCTCCAAATGGTATTTAATTAACTTCCCGAGCCCCTGGAAGCATGAAAATCACTTTAAACATGCTAATTTTAGCTCTAACACTGATGATCCACCTACAAATGTGAACTGACGTTCAAAAATAAAACATTTGAAAACGGACCATTTTCCACATTTCTGAAGCATGACGTAATGGGGGGGTGTTATCTCTTTTGTCGAAAATCAGCCGTTTTTGCTCGAACATTAAATGCCTCCAAATGGTATTTATTTCACTTCCCGAGCCCCTGGAAGCATGAAAATCACTTTAAACATGCTAATTTTAGCTCTAACACTGATGATCCACCTACAAATGTGAACTGACGTTCAAAAATAAAACATTTGAAAACGGACCATTTTCCTCATTTCTGAAGCATGACGTAATGGGGGGGTGTTATCTCTTTTGTCGAAAATCAGCCGTTTTTGCTCGAACATTAAATGCCTCCAAATGGTATTTAATTAACTTCCCGGGGTGAAGAAACCCTTTTTGAGAACTCAGAGTGAGTAAATTATCCATTTTCATGCACTTTTAACCATTCCATAAATCTTGTGTTTTGGGCCCCTGGAAGCATGAAAATCACTTTAAACATGCTAATTTTAGCTCTAACACTGATGATCCACCTACAAATGTGAACTGACGTTCAAAAATAAAACATTTGAAAACGGACCATTTTCCACATTTCTGAAGCATGACGTAATGGGGGGGTGTTATCTCTTTTGTCGAAAATCAGCCGTTTTTGCTCGAACATTAAATGCCTCCAAATGGTATTTAATTAACTTCCCGAGCCCCTGGAAGCATGAAAATCACTTTAAACATGCTAATTTTAGCTCTAACACTGATGATCCACCTACAAATGTGAACTGACGTTCAAAAATAAAACATTTGAAAACGGACCATTTTCCACATTTCTGAAGCATGACGTAATGGGGGGGTGTTATCTCTTTTGTCGAAAATCAGCCGTTTTTGCTCGAACATTAAATGCCTCCAAATGGTATTTATTTCACTTCCCGGGGTGAAGAAACCCTTTTTGAGAACTCAGAGTGAGTAAATTGGCCATTTTCATGCACTTTTAACCATTCCATTAATCTTGTGTTTTGGGCCCCTGGAAGCATGAAAATCACTTTAAACATGCTAATTTTAGCTCTAACACTGATGATCCACCTACAAATGTGAACTGACGTTCAAAAATAAAACATTTGAAAACGGACCATTTTCCACATTTCTGAAGCATGACGTAATGGGGGGGTGTTATCTCTTTTGTCGAAAATCAGCCGTTTTTGCTCGAACATTAAATGCCTCCAAATGGTATTTAATTAACTTCCCGAGCCCCTGGAAGCATGAAAATCACTTTAAACATGCTAATTTTAGCTCTAACACTGATGATCCACATACAAATGTGAACTGACGTTCAAAAATAAAACATTTGAAAACGGACCATTTTCCACATTTCTGAAGCATGACGTAATGGGGGGGTGTTATCTCTTTTGTCGAAAATCAGCCGTTTTTGCTCGAACATTAAATGCCTCCAAATGGTATTTAATTAACTTCCCGGGGTGAAGAAACCCTTTTTGAGAACTCAGAGTGAGTAAATTGGCCATTTTCATGCACTTTTAACCATTCCATAAATCTTGTGTTTTGGGCCCCTGGAAGCATGAAAGTCACTTTAAACATGCTAATTTTAGCTCTAACACTGATGATCCACCTACAAATGTGAACTGACGTTCAAAAATAAAACATTTGAAAACGGACCATTTTCCACATTTCTGAAGCATGACGTAATGGGGGGGGTGTTATCTCTTTTGTCGAAAATCAGCCGTTTTTTCTCGAACATTAAATGCCTCCAAATGGTATTTAATTAACTTCCCGAGCCCCTGGAAGCATGAAAATCACTTTAAACATGCTAATTTTAGCTCTAACACTGATGATCCACCTACAAATGTGAACTGACGTTCAAAAATAAAACATTTGAAAACGGACCATTTTCCACATTTCTGAAGCATGACGTAATGGGGGGGTGTTATCTCTTTTGTCGAAAATCAGCCGTTTTTGCTCAAACATTAAATGCCTCCAAATGGTATTTATTTCACTTCCCGGGGTGAAGAAACCCTTTTTGAGAACTCAGAGTGAGTAAATTGGCCATTTTCATGCACTTTTAACCATTCCATAAATCTTGTGTTTTGGGCCCCTGGAAGCATGAAAATCACTTTAAACATGCTAATTTTAGCTCTAACACTGATGATCCACCTACAAATGTGAACTGACGTTCAAAAATAAAACATTTGAAAACGGACCATTTTCCACATTTCTGAAGCATGACGTAATGGGGGGGGTGTTATCTCTTTTGTCGAAAATCAGCCGTTTTTGCTCGAACATTAAATGCCTCCAAATGGTATTTAATTAACTTCCCGGGGTGAAGAAACCCTTTTTGAGAACTCAGAGTGAGTAAATTGGCCATTTTCATGCACTTTTAACCATTCCATTAATCTTGTGTTTTGGGCCCCTGGAAGCATGAAAATCACTTTAAACATGCTAATTTTAGCTCTAACACTGATGATCTACCTACAAATGTGAACTGACGTTCAAAAATAAAACATTTGAAAACGGACCATTTTCCACATTTCTGAAGCATGACGTAATGGGGGGTGTTATCTCTTTTGTCGAAAATCACCTGTTTTTGCTCGAACATTAAATGCCTCCAAATGGTATTTAATTAACTTCCCGAGCCCCTGGAAGCATGAAAATCACTTTAAACATGCTAATTTTAGCTCTAACACTGATGATCCACCTACAAATGTGAACTGACGTTCAAAAATAAAACATTTGAAAACGGACCATTTTCCACATTTCTGAAGCATGACGTAATGGGGGGGTGTTATCTCTTTTGTCGAAAATCAGCCGTTTTTGCTCGAACATTAAATGCCTCCAAATGGTATTTATTTCACTTCCCGGGGTGAAGAAACCCTTTTTGAGAACTCAGAGTGAGTAAATTGGCCATTTTCATGCACTTTTAACCATTCCATAAATCTTGTGTTTTGGGCCCCTGGAAGCATGAAAATCACTTTAAACATGCTAATTTTAGCTCTAACACTGATGATCCACCTACAAATGTGAACTGACATTCAAAAATAAAACATTTGAAAACGGACCATTTTCCACATTTCTGAAGCATGACGTAATGGGGGGTGTTATCTCTTTTGTCGAAAATCAGCCGTTTTTGCTCGAACATTAAATGCCTCCAAATGGTATTTAATTAACTTCCCGAGCCCCTGGAAGCATGAAAATCACTTTAAACATGCTAATTTTAGCTCTAACACTGATGATCCACCTACAAATGTGAACTGACGTTCAAAAATAAAACATTTGAAAACGGACCATTTTCCACATTTCTGAAGCATGACGTAATGGGGGGGTGTTATCTCTTTTGTCGAAAATCAGCCGTTTTTGCTCGAACATTAAATGCCTCCAAATGGTATTTATTTCACTTCCCGAGCCCCTGGAAGCATGAAAATCACTTTAAACATGCTAATTTTAGCTCTAACACTGATGATCCACCTACAAATGTGAACTGACGTTCAAAAATAAAACATTTGAAAACGGACCATTTTCCTCATTTCTGAAGCATGACGTAATGGGGGGGTGTTATCTCTTTTGTCGAAAATCAGCCGTTTTTGCTCGAACATTAAATGCCTCCAAATGGTATTTAATTAACTTCCCGGGGTGAAGAAACCCTTTTTGAGAACTCAGAGTGAGTAAATTATCCATTTTCATGCACTTTTAACCATTCCATAAATCTTGTGTTTTGGGCCCCTGGAAGCATGAAAATCACTTTAAACATGCTAATTTTAGCTCTAACACTGATGATCCACCTACAAATGTGAACTGACGTTCAAAAATAAAACATTTGAAAACGGACCATTTTCCACATTTCTGAAGCATGACGTAATGGGGGGGTGTTATCTCTTTTGTCGAAAATCAGCCGTTTTTGCTCGAACATTAAATGCCTCCAAATGGTATTTAATTAACTTCCCGAGCCCCTGGAAGCATGAAAATCACTTTAAACATGCTAATTTTAGCTCTAACACTGATGATCCACCTACAAATGTGAACTGACGTTCAAAAATAAAACATTTGAAAACGGACCATTTTCCACATTTCTGAAGCATGACGTAATGGGGGGGTGTTATCTCTTTTGTCGAAAATCAGCCGTTTTTGCTCGAACATTAAATGCCTCCAAATGGTATTTATTTCACTTCCCGGGGTGAAGAAACCCTTTTTGAGAACTCAGAGTGAGTAAATTGGCCATTTTCATGCACTTTTAACCATTCCATTAATCTTGTGTTTTGGGCCCCTGGAAGCATGAAAATCACTTTAAACATGCTAATTTTAGCTCTAACACTGATGATCCACCTACAAATGTGAACTGACGTTCAAAAATAAAACATTTGAAAACGGACCATTTTCCACATTTCTGAAGCATGACGTAATGGGGGGGTGTTATCTCTTTTGTCGAAAATCAGCCGTTTTTGCTCGAACATTAAATGCCTCCAAATGGTATTTAATTAACTTCCCGGGGTGAAGAAACCCTTTTTGAGAACTCAGAGTGAGTAAATTATCCATTTTCATGCACTTTTAACCATTCCATAAATCTTGTGTTTTGGGCCCCTGGAAGCATGAAAATCACTTTAAACATGCTAATTTTAGCTCTAACACTGATGATCCACCTACAAATGTGAACTGACGTTCAAAAATAAAACATTTGAAAACGGACCATTTTCCACATTTCTGAAGCATGACGTAATGGGGGGGTGTTATCTCTTTTGTCGAAAATCAGCCGTTTTTGCTCGAACATTAAATGCCTCCAAATGGTATTTATTTCACTTCCCGGGGTGAAGAAACCCTTTTTGAGAACTCAGAGTGAGTAAATTGGCCATTTTCATGCACTTTTAACCATTCCATAAATCTTGTGTTTTGGGCCCCTGGAAGCATGAAAATCACTTTAAACATGCTAATTTTAGCTCTAACACTGATGATCCACCTACAAATGTGAACTGACGTTCAAAAATAAAACATTTGAAAACGGACCATTTTCCACATTTCTGAAGCATGACGTAATGGGGGGGTGTTATCTCTTTTGTCGAAAATCTGCCGTTTTTGCTCGAACATTAAATGCCTCCAAATGGTATTTAATTAACTTCCCGAGCCCCTGGAAGCATGAAAATCACTTTAAACATGCTAATTTTAGCTCTAACACTGATGATCCACCTACAAATGTGAACTGACGTTCAAAAATAAAACATTTGAAAAAGGACCATTTTCCACATTTCTGAAGCATGACGTAATGGGGGGGTGTTATCTCTTTTGTCGAAAATCAGCCGTTTTTGCTCGAACATTAAATGCCTCCAAATGGTATTTAATTAACTTCCCGGGGTGAAGAAACCCTTTTTGAGAACTCAGAGTGAGTAAATTGGCCATTTTCATGCACTTTTAACCATTCCATTAATCTTGTGTTTTGGGCCCCTGGAAGCATGAAAATCACTTTAAACATGCTAATTTTAGCTCTAACACTGATGATCCACCTACAAATGTGAACTGACGTTCAAAAATAAAACATTTGAAAACGGACCATTTTCCACATTTCTGAAGCATGACGTAATGGGGGGGTGTTATCTCTTTTGTCGAAAATCAGCCGTTTTTGCTCGAACATTAAATGCCTCCAAATGGTATTTAATTAACTTCCCGAGCCCCTGGAAGCATGAAAATCACTTTAAACATGCTAATTTTAGCTCTAACACTGATGATCCACCTACAAATGTGAACTGACGTTCAAAAATAAAACATTTGAAAACGGACCATTTTCCACATTTCTGAAGCATGACGTAATGGGGGGGTGTTATCTCTTTTGTCGAAAATCAGCCGTTTTTGCTCAAACATTAAATGCCTCCAAATGGTATTTATTTCACTTCCCGGGGTGAAGAAACCCTTTTTGAGAACTCAGAGTGAGTAAATTGGCCATTTTCATGCACTTTTAACCATTCCATAAATCTTGTGTTTTGGGCCCCTGGAAGCATGAAAATCACTTTAAACATGCTAATTTTAGCTCTAACACTGATGATCCACCTACAAATGTGAACTGACGTTCAAAAATAAAACATTTGAAAACGGACCATTTTCAACATTTCTGAAGCATGACGTAATGGGGGGGTGTTATCTCTTTTGTCGAAAATCAGCCGTTTTTGCTCGAACATTAAATGCCTCCAAATGGTATTTAATTAACTTCCCGGGGTGAAGAAACCCTTTTTGAGAACTCAGAGTGAGTAAATTGGCCATTTTCATGCACTTTTAACCATTCCATAAATCTTGTGTTTTGGGCCCCTGGAAGCATGAAAATCACTTTAAACATGCTAATTTTAGCTCTAACACTGATGATCCACCTACAAATGTGAACTGACGTTCAAAAATAAAACATTTGAAAACGGACCATTTTCCACATTTCTGAAGCATGACGTAATGGGGGGGTGTTATCTCTTTTGTCGAAAATCAGCCGTTTTTGCTCGAACATTAAATGCCTCCAAATGGTATTTAATTAACTTCCCGAGCCCCTGGAAGCATGAAAATCACTTTAAACATGCTAATTTTAGCTCTAACACTGATGATCCACCTACAAATGTGAACTGACGTTCAAAAATAAAACATTTGAAAAAGGAACATTTTCCACATTTCGGAAGCATGACGTAATGGGGGGGTGTTATCTCTTTTGTCGAAAATCAGCTGTTTTTGCTCGAACATTAAATGCCTCCAAATGGTATTTAATTAACTTCCCGGGGTGAAGAAACCCTTTTTGAGAACTCAGAGTGAGTAAATTGGCCATTTTCATGCACTTTTAACCATTCCATTAATCTTGTGTTTTGGGCCCCTGGAAGCATGAAAATCACTTTAAACATGCTAATTTTAGCTCTAACACTGATGATCCACCTACAAATGTGAACTGACGTTCAAAAATAAAACATTTGAAAACGGACCATTTTCCACATTTCTGAAGCATGACGTAATGGGGGGGTGTTATCTCTTTTGTCGAAAATCACCTGTTTTTGCTCGAACATTAAATGCCTCCAAATGGTATTTAATTAACTTCCCGAGCCCCTGGAAGCATGAAAATCACTTTAAACATGCTAATTTTAGCTCTAAC
This sequence comes from Lissotriton vulgaris, assembly GCF_964263255.1. Classification (NCBI taxonomy): domain Eukaryota; kingdom Metazoa; phylum Chordata; class Amphibia; order Caudata; family Salamandridae; genus Lissotriton; species Lissotriton vulgaris. Next base: position 233,117 of record NW_028245278.1, read on the forward strand.
ACTGATGATCCACCTACAAATGTGAACTGACGTTCAAAAATAAAACATTTGAAAACGGACCATTTTCCACATTTCTGAAGCATGACGTAATGGGGGGGTGTTATCTCTTTTGTCGAAAATCAGCCGTTTTTGCTCGAACATTAAATGCCTCCAAATGGTATTTATTTCACTTCCCGGGGTGAAGAAACCCTTTTTGAGAACTCAGAGTGAGTAAATTGGCCATTTTCATGCACTTTTAACCATTCCATAAATCTTGTGTTTTGGGCCCCTGGAAGCATGAAAATCACTTTAAACATGCTAATTTTAGCTCTAACACTGATGATCCACCTACAAATGTGAACTGACGTTCAAAAATAAAACATTTGAAAACGGACCATTTTCAACATTTCTGAAGCATGACGTAATGGGGGGGTGTTATCTCTTTTGTCGAAAATCAGCCGTTTTTGCTCGAACATTAAATGCCTCCAAATGGTATTTAATTAACTTCCCGGGGTGAAGAAACCCTTTTTGAGAACTCAGAGTGAGTAAATTGGCCATTTTCATGCACTTTTAACCATTCCATAAATCTTGTGTTTTGGGCCCCTGGAAGCATGAAAATCACTTTAAACATGCTAATTTTAGCTCTAACACTGATGATCCACCTACAAATGTGAACTGACGTTCAAAAATAAAACATTTGAAAACGGACCATTTTCCACATTTCTGAAGCATGACGTAATGGGGGGGTGTTATCTCTTTTGTCGAAAATCAGCCGTTTTTGCTCGAACATTAAATGCCTCCAAATGGTATTTAATTAACTTCCCGAGCCCCTGGAAGCATGAAAATCACTTTAAACATGCTAATTTTAGCTCTAACACTGATGATCCACCTACAAATGTGAACTGACGTTCAAAAATAAAACATTTGAAAAAGGACCATTTTCCACATTTCGGAAGCATGACGTAATGGGGGGGTGTTATCTCTTTTGTCGAAAATCAGCTGTTTTTGCTCGAACATTAAATGCCTCCAAATGGTATTTAATTAACTTCCCGGGGTGAAGAAACCCTTTTTGAGAACTCAGAGTGAGTAAATTGGCCATTTTCATGCACTTTTAACCATTCCATTAATCTTGTGTTTTGGGCCCCTGGAAGCATGAAAATCACTTTAAACATGCTAATTTTAGCTCTAACACTGATGATCCACCTACAAATGTGAACTGACGTTCAAAAATAAAACATTTGAAAACGGACCATTTTCCACATTTCTGAAGCATGACGTAATGGGGGGGTGTTATCTCTTTTGTCGAAAATCACCTGTTTTTGCTCGAACATTAAATGCCTCCAAATGGTATTTAATTAACTTCCCGAGCCCCTGGAAGCATGAAAATCACTTTAAACATGCTAATTTTAGCTCTAACACTGATGATCCACCTACAAATGTGAACTGACGTTCAAAAATAAAACATTTGAAAACGGACCATTTTCCACATTTCTGAAGCATGACGTAATGGAGGGGTGTTATCTCTTTTGTCGAAAATCAGCCGTTTTTGCTCGAACATTAAATGCCTCCAAATGGTATTTATTTCACTTCCCGGGGTGAAGAAACCCTTTTTGAGAACTCAGAGTGAGTAAATTGGCCATTTTCATGCACTTTTAACCATTCCATAAATCTTGTGTTTTGGGCCCCTGGAAGCATGAAAATCACTTTAAACATGCTAATTTTAGCTCTAACACTGATGATCCACCTACAAATGTGAACTGACGTTCAAAAATAAAACATTTGAAAACGGACCATTTTCCACATTTCTGAAGCATGACGTAATGGGGGGGTGTTATCTCTTTTGTCGAAAATCAGCCGTTTTTGCTCGAACATTAAATGCCTCCAAATGGTATTTAATTAACTTCCCGAGCCCCTGGAAGCATGAAAATCACTTTAAACATGCTAATTTTAGCTCTAACACTGATGATCCACCTACAAATGTGAACTGACGTTCAAAAATAAAACATTTGAAAACGGACCATTTTCCACATTTCTGAAGCATGACGTAATGGGGGGGTGTTATCTCTTTTGTCGAAAATCAGCCGTTTTTGCTCGAACATTAAATGCCTCCAAATGGTATTTATTTCACTTCCCGAGCCCCTGGAAGCATGAAAATCACTTTAAACATGCTCATTTTAGCTCTAACACTGATGATCCACCTACAAATGTGAACTGACGTTCAAAAATAAAACATTTGAAAACGGACCATTTTCCTCATTTCTGAAGCATGACGTAATGGGGGGGTGTTATCTCTTTTGTCGAAAATCAGCCGTTTTTGCTCGAACATTAAATGCCTCCAAATGGTATTTAATTAACTTCCCGGGGTGAAGAAACCCTTTTTGAGAACTCAGAGTGAGTAAATTATCCATTTTCATGCACTTTTAACCATTCCATAAATCTTGTGTTTTGGGCCCCTGGAAGCATGAAAATCACTTTAAAAATGCTAATTTTAGCTCTAACACTGATGATCCACCTACAAATGTGAACTGACGTTCAAAAATAAAACATTTGAAAACGGACCATTTTCCACATTTCTGAAGCATGACGTAATGGGGGGGTGTTATCTCTTTTGTCGAAAATCAGCCGTTTTTGCTCGAACATTAAATGCCTCCAAATGGTATTTAATTAACTTCCCGAGCCCCTGGAAGCATGAAAATCACTTTAAACATGCTAATTTTAGCTCTAACACTGATGATCCACCTACAAATGTGAACTGACGTTCAAAAATAAAACATTTGAAAACGGACCATTTTCCACATTTCTGAAGCATGACGTAATGGGGGGGTGTTATCTCTTTTGTCGAAAATCAGCCGTTTTTGCTCGAACATTAAATGCCTCCAAATGGTATTTATTTCACTTCCCGGGGTGAAGAAACCCTTTTTGAGAACTCAGAGTGAGTAAATTGGCCATTTTCATGCACTTTTAACCATTCCATTAATCTTGTGTTTTGGGCCCCTGGAAGCATGAAAATCACTTTAAACATGCTAATTTTAGCTCTAACACTGATGATCCACCTACAAATGTGAACTGACGTTCAAAAATAAAACATTTGAAAACGGACCATTTTCCACATTTCTGAAGCATGACGTAATGGGGGGGTGTTATCTCTTTTGTCGAAAATCAGCCGTTTTTGCTCGAACATTAAATGCCTCCAAATGGTATTTAATTAACTTCCCGGGGTGAAGAAACCCTTTTTGAGAACTCAGAGTGAGTAAATTGGCCATTTTCATGCACTTTTAACCATTCCATAAATCTTGTGTTTTGGGCCCCTGGAAGCATGAAAGTCACTTTAAACATGCTAATTTTAGCTCTAACACTGATGATCCACCTACAAATGTGAACTGACGTTCAAAAATAAAACATTTGAAAACGGACCATTTTCCACATTTCTGAAGCATGACGTAATGGGGGGGTGTTATCTCTTTTGTCGAAAATCAGCCGTTTTTGCTCGAACATTAAATGCCTCCAAATGGTATTTAATTAACTTCCCGAGCCCCTGGAAGCATGAAAATCACTTTAAACATGCTAATTTTAGCTCTAACACTGATGATCCACCTACAAATGTGAACTGACGTTCAAAAATAAAACATTTGAAAACGGACCATTTTCCACATTTCTGAAGCATGACGTAATGGGGGGGTGTTATCTCTTTTGTCGAAAATCAGCCGTTTTTGCTCGAACATTAAATGCCTCCAAATGGTATTTATTTCACTTCCCGGGGTGAAGAAACCCTTTTTGAGAACTCAGAGTGAGTAAATTGGCCATTTTCATGCACTTTTAACCATTCCATAAATCTTGTGTTTTGGGCCCCTGGAAGCATGAAAATCACTTTAAACATGCTAATTTTATTTCTAACACTGATGATCCACCTACAAATGTGAACTAGCGTTCAAAAATAAAACATTTGAAAACGGACCATTTTCCACATTTCTGAAGCATGACGTAATGGAGGGGTGTTATCTCTTTTGTCGAAAATCAGCCGTTTTTGCTCGAACATTAAATGCCTCCAAATGGTATTTATTTCACTTCCCGGGGTGAAGAAACCCTTTTTGAGAACTCAGAGTGAGTAAATTGGCCATTTTCATGCACTTTTAACCATTCCATAAATCTTGTGTTTTGGGCCCCTGGAAGCATGAAAATCACTTTAAACATGCTAATTTTAGCTCTAACACTGATGATCCACCTACAAATGTGAACTGACGTTCAAAAATAAAACATTTGAAAACGGACCATTTTCCACATTTCTGAAGCATGACGTAATGGGGGGGTGTTATCTCTTTTGTCGAAAATCAGCCGTTTTTGCTCGAACATTAAATGCCTCCAAATGGTATTTAATTAACTTCCCGAGCCCCTGGAAGCATGAAAATCACTTTAAACATGCTAATTTTAGCTCTAACACTGATGATCCACCTACAAATGTGAACTGACGTTCAAAAATAAAACATTTGAAAACGGACCATTTTCCACATTTCTGAAGCATGACGTAATGGAGGGGTGTTATCTCTTTTGTCGAAAATCAGCCGTTTTTGCTCGAACATTAAATGCCTCCAAATGGTATTTATTTCACTTCCCGAGCCCCTGGAAGCATGAAAATCACTTTAAACATGCTCATTTTAGCTCTAACACTGATGATCCACCTACAAATGTGAACTGACGTTCAAAAATAAAACATTTGAAAACGGACCATTTTCCTCATTTCTGAAGCATGGCGTAATGGGGGGGTGTTATCTCTTTTGTCGAAAATCAGCCGTTTTTGCTCGAACATTAAATGCCTCCAAATGGTATTTAATTAACTTCCCGGGGTGAAGAAACCCTTTTTGAGAACTCAGAGTGAGTAAATTATCCATTTTCATGCACTTTTAACCATTCCATAAATCTTGTGTTTTGGGCCCCTGGAAGCATGAAAATCACTTTAAAAATGCTAATTTTAGCTCTAACACTGATGATCCACCTACAAATGTGAACTGACGTTCAAAAATAAAACATTTGAAAACGGACCATTTTCCACATTTCTGAAGCATGACGTAATGGGGGGGTGTTATCTCTTTTGTCGAAAATCAGCCGTTTTTGCTCGAACATTAAATGCCTCCAAATGGTATTTAATTAACTTCCCGAGCCACTGGAAGCATGAAAATCACTTTAAACATGCTAATTTTAGCTCTAACACTGATGATCACCTACAAATGTGAACTGACGTTCAAAAATAAAACATTTGAAAACGGACCATTTTCCACATTTCTGAAGCATGACGTAATGGGGGGGTGTTATCTCTTTTGTCGAAAATCAGCCGTTTTTGCTCGAACATTAAATGCCTCCAAATGGTATTTATTTCACTTCCCGGGGTGAAGAAACCCTTTTTGAGAACTCAGAGTGAGTAAATTGGCCATTTTCATGCACTTTTAACCATTCCATTAATCTTGTGTTTTGGGCCCCTGGAAGCATGAAAATCACTTTAAACATGCTAATTTTAGCTCTAACACTGATGATCCACCTACAAATGTGAACTGACGTTCAAAAATAAAACATTTGAAAACGGACCATTTTCCACATTTCTGAAGCATGACGTAATGGGGGGGTGTTATCTCTTTTGTCGAAAATCAGCCGTTTTTGCTCGAACATTAAATGCCTCCAAATGGTATTTAATTAACTTCCCGAGCCCCTGGAAGCATGAAAATCACTTTAAACATGCTAATTTTAGCTCTAACACTGATGATCCACCTACAAATGTGAACTGACGTTCAAAAATAAAACATTTGAAAACGGACCATTTTCCACATTTCTGAAGCATGACGTAATGGGGGGGTGTTATCTCTTTTGTCGAAAATCAGCCGTTTTTGCTCGAACATTAAATGCCTCCAAATGGTATTTATTTCACTTCCCGGGGTGAAGAAACCCTTTTTGAGAACTCAGAGTGAGTAAATTGGCCATTTTCATGCACTTTTAACCATTCCATAAATCTTGTGTTTTGGGCCCCTGGAAGCATGAAAATCACTTTAAACATGCTAATTTTATTTCTAACACTGATGATCCACCTACAAATGTGAACTGACGTTCAAAAATAAAACATTTGAAAACGGACCATTTTCCACATTTCTGAAGCATGACGTAATGGGGGGGGGTGTTATCTCTTTTGTCGAAAATCAGCCGTTTTTGCTCGAACATTAAATGCCTCCAAATGGTATTTAATTAACTTCCCGGGGTGAAGAAACCCTTTTTGAGAACTCAGAGTGAGTAAATTGGCCATTTTCATGCACTTTTAACCATTCCATAAATCTTGTGTTTTGGGCCCCTGGAAGCATGAAAATCACTTTAAACATGCTAATTTTAGCTCTAACACTGATGATCCACCTACAAATGTGAACTGACGTTCAAAAATAAAACATTTGAAAACGGACCATTTTCCACATTTCTGAAGCATGACGTAATGGGGGGGTGTTATCTCTTTTGTCGAAAATCAGCCGTTTTTGCTCGAACATTAAATGCCTCCAAATGGTATTTATTTTACTTCCCGAGCCCCTGGAAGCATGAAAATCACTTTAAACATGCTAATTTTAGCTCTAACACTGATGATCCACCTACAAATGTGAACTGACGTTCAAAAATAAAACATTTGAAAACGGACCATTTTCCACATTTCTGAAGCATGACGTAATGGGGGGGTGTTATCTCTTTTGTCGAAAATCAGCCGTTTTTGCTCGAACATTAAATGCCTCCAAATGGTATTTATTTCACTTCCCGAGCCCCTGGAAGCATGAAAATCACTTTAAACATGCTAATTTTAGCTCTAACACTGATGATCCACCTACAAATGTGAACTGACGTTCAAAAATAAAACATTTGAAAACGGACCATTTTCCACATTTCTGAAGCATGACGTAATGGGGGGGTGTTATCTCTTTTGTCGAAAATCAGCCGTTTTTGCTCGAACATTAAATGCCTCCAAATGGTATTTAATTAACTTCCCGAGCCCCTGGAAGCATGAAAATCACTTTAAACATGCTAATTTTAGCTCTAACACTGATGATCCACCTACAAATGTGAACTGACGTTCAAAAATAAAACATTTGAAAACGGACCATTTTCCACATTTCTGAAGCATGACGTAATGGGGGGGTGTTATCTCTTTTGTCGAAAATCAGCCGTTTTTGCTCGAACATTAAATGCCTCCAAATGGTATTTAATTAACTTCCCGAGCCCCTGGAAGCATGAAAATCACTTTAAACATGCTAATTTTAGCTCTAACACTGATGATCCACCTACAAATGTGAACTGACGTTCAAAAATAAAACATTTGAAAACGGACCATTTTCCACATTTCTGAAGCATGACGTAATGGGGGGGTGTTATCTCTTTTGTCGAAAATCAGCCGTTTTTGCTCGAACATTAAATGCCTCCAAATGGTATTTATTTCACTTCCCGAGCCCCTGGAAGCATGAAAATCACTTTAAACATGCTAATTTTAGCTCTAACACTGATGATCCACCTACAAATGTGAACTGACGTTCAAAAATAAAACATTTGAAAACGGACCATTTTCCACATTTCTGAAGCATGACGTAATGGGGGGGTGTTATCTCTTTTGTCGAAAATCAGCCGTTTTTGCTCGAACATTAAATGCCTCCAAATGGTATTTAATTAACTTCCCGAGCCCCTGGAAGCATGAAAATCACTTTAAACATGCTAATTTTAGCTCTAACACTGATGATCCACCTACAAATGTGAACTGACGTTCAAAAATAAAACATTTGAAATCGGACCATTTTCCACATTTCCGAAGCATGACGTAATGGGGGGGTGTTATCTCTTTTGTCGAAAATCAGCCGTTTTTGCTCGAACATTAAATGCCTCCAAATGGTATTTAATTAACTTCCCGGGGTGAAGAAACCCTTTTTGAGAACTCAGAGTGAGTAAATTGGCCATTTTCATGCACTTTTAACCATTCCATAAATCTTGTGTTTTGGGCCCCTGGAAGCATGAAAATCACTTTAAACATGCTAATTTTAGCTCTAACACTGATGATCCACCTACAAATGTGAACTGACGTTCAAAAATAAAACATTTGAAAACGGACCATTTTCCACATTTCTGAAGTATGACGTAATGGGGGGGTGTTATCTCTTTTGTCGAAAATCAGCCGTTTTTGCTCGAACATTAAATGCCTCCAAATGGTATTTAATTAACTTCCCGAGCCCCGGGAAGCATGAAAATCACTTTAAACATGCTAATTTTAGCTCTAACACTGATGATCCACCTACAAATGTGAACTGACGTTCAAAAATAAAACATTTGAAAACGGACCATTTTCCACATTTCTGAAGCATGACGTAATGGGGGGGTGTTATCTCTTCTGTCGAAAATCAGCCGTTTTTGCTCGAACATTAAATGCCTCCAAATGGTATTTATTTCACTTCCCGGGGTGAAGAAACCCTTTTTGAGAACTCAGAGTGAGTAAATTGGCCATTTTCATGCACTTTTAACCATTCCATTAATCTTGTGTTTTGGGCCCCTGGAAGCATGAAAATCACTTTAAACATGCTAATTTTAGCTCTAACACTGATGATCCACCTACAAATGTGAACTGACGTTCAAAAATAAAACATTTGAAAACGGACCATTTTCCACATTTCTGAAGCATGACGTAATGGGGGGGTGTTATCTCTTTTGTCGAAAATCACCTGTTTTTGCTCGAACATTAAATGCCTCCAAATGGTATTTAATTAACTTCCCGAGCCCCTGGAAGCATGAAAATCACTTTAAACATGCTAATTTTAGCTCTAACACTGATGATCCACCTACAAATGTGAACTGACGTTCAAAAATAAAACATTTGAAAACGGACCATTTTCCACATTTCTGAAGCATGACGTAATGGGGGGGTGTTATCTCTTTTGTCGAAAATCAGCCGTTTTTGCTCGAACATTAAATGCCTCCAAATGGTATTTAATTAACTTCCCGGGGTGAAGAAACCCTTTTTGAGAACTCAGAGTGAGTAAATTGGCCATTTTCATGCACTTTTAACCATTCCATAAATCTTGTGTTTTGGGCCCCTGGAAGCATGAAAGTCACTTTAAACATGCTAATTTTAGCTCTAACACTGATGATCCACCTACAAATGTGAACTGACGTTCAAAAATAAAACATTTGAAAACGGACCATTTTCCACATTTCTGAAGCATGACGTAATGGGGGGGTGTTATCTCTTTTGTCGAAAATCAGCCGTTTTTGCTCGAACATTAAATGCCTCCAAATGGTATTTAATTAACTTCCCGAGCCCCTGGAAGCATGAAAATCACTTTAAACATGCTAATTTTAGCTCTAACACTGATGATCCACCTACAAATGTGAACTGACGTTCAAAAATAAAACATTTGAAAACGGACCATTTTCCACATTTCTGAAGCATGACGTAATGGGGGGGTGTTATCTCTTTTGTCGAAAATCAGCCGTTTTTGCTCAAACATTAAATGCCTCCAAATGGTATTTATTTCACTTCCCGGGGTGAAGAAACCCTTTTTGAGAACTCAGAGTGAGTAAATTGGCCATTTTCATGCACTTTTAACCATTCCATAAATCTTGTGTTTTGGGCCCCTGGAAGCATGAAAATCACTTTAAACATGCTAATTTTAGCTCTAACACTGATGATCCACCTACAAATGTGAACTGACGTTCAAAAATAAAACATTTGAAAACGGACCATTTTCCACATTTCTGAAGCATGACGTAATGGGGGGGTGTTATCTCTTTTGTCGATAATCAGCCGTTTTTGCTCGAACATTAAATGCCTCCAAATGGTATTTATTTCACTTCCCGAGCCCCTGGAAGCATGAAAATCACTTTAAACATGCTAATTTTAGCTCTAACACTGATGATCCACCTACAAATGTGAACTGACGTTCAAAAATAAAACATTTGAAAACGGACCATTTTCCACATTTCTGAAGCATGACGTAATGGGGGGGTGTTATCTCTTTTGTCGAAAATCAGCCGTTTTTGCTCGAACATTAAATGCCTCCAAATGGTATTTATTTCACTTCCCGGGGTGAAGAAACCCTTTTTGAGAACTCAGAGTGAGTAAATTGGCCATTTTCATGCACTTTTAACCATTCCATAAATCTTGTGTTTTGGGCCCCTGGAAGCATGAAAATCACTTTAAACATGCTAATTTTATTTCTAACACTGATGATCCACCTACAAATGTGAACTGACGTTCAAAAATAAAACATTTGAAAACGGACCATTTTCCACATTTCTGAAGCATGACGTAATGGGGGGGGGTGTTATCTCTTTTGTCGAAAATCAGCCGTTTTTGCTCGAACATTAAATGCCTCCAAATGGTATTTAATTAACTTCCCGGGGTGAAGAAACCCTTTTTGAGAACTCAGAGTGAGTAAATTGGCCATTTTCATGCACTTTTAACCATTCCATAAATCTTGTGTTTTGGGCCCCTGGAAGCATGAAAATCACTTTAAACATGCTAATTTTAGCTCTAACACTGATGATCCACCTACAAATGTGAACTGACGTTCAAAAATAAAACATTTGAAAACGGACCATTTTCCACATTTCTGAAGCATGACGTAATGGGGGGGTGTTATCTCTTTTGTCGAAAATCAGCCGTTTTGCTCGAACATTAAATGCCTCCAAATGGTATTTATTTTACTTCCCGAGCCCCTGGAAGCATGAAAATCACTTTAAACATGCTAATTTTAGCTCTAACACTGATGATCCACCTACAAATGTGAACTGACGTTCAAAAATAAAACATTTGAAAACGGACCATTTTCCACATTTCTGAAGCATGACGTAATGGGGGGGTGTTATCTCTTTTGTCGAAAATCAGCCGTTTTTGCTCGAACATTAAATGCCTCCAAATGGTATTTATTTCACTTCCCGAGCCCCTGGAAGCATGAAAATCACTTTAAACATGCTAATTTTAGCTCTAACACTGATGATCCACCTACAAATGTGAACTGACGTTCAAAAATAAAACATTTGAAAACGGACCATTTTCCACATTTCTGAAGCATGACGTAATGGGGGGGTGTTATCTCTTTTGTCGAAAATCAGCCGTTTTTGCTCGAACATTAAATGCCTCCAAATGGTATTTAATTAACTTCCCGAGCCCCTGGAAGCATGAAAATCACTTTAAACATGCTAATTTTAGCTCTAACACTGATGATCCACCTACAAATGTGAACTGACGTTCAAAAATAAAACATTTGAAAACGGACCATTTTCCACATTTCTGAAGCATGACGTAATGGGGGGGTGTTATCTCTTTTGTCGAAAATCAGCCGTTTTTGCTCGAACATTAAATGCCTCCAAATGGTATTTAATTAACTTCCCGAGCCCCTGGAAGCATGAAAATCACTTTAAACATGCTAATTTTAGCTCTAACACTGATGATCCACCTACAAATGTGAACTGACGTTCAAAAATAAAACATTTGAAAACGGACCATTTTCCACATTTCTGAAGCATGACGTAATGGGGGGGTGTTATCTCTTTTGTCGAAAATCAGCCGTTTTTGCTCAAACATTAAATGCCTCCAAATGGTATTTATTTCACTTCCCGGGGTGAAGAAACCCTTTTTGAGAACTCAGAGTGAGTAAATTGGCCATTTTCATGCACTTTTAACCATTCCATAAATCTTGTGTTTTGGGCCCCTGGAAGCATGAAAATCACTTTAAACATGCTAATTTTAGCTCTAACACTGATGATCCACCTACAAATGTGAACTGACGTTCAAAAATAAAACATTTGAAAACGGACCATTTTCCACATTTCTGAAGCATGACGTAATGGGGGGGTGTTATCTCTTTTGTCGATAATCAGCCGTTTTTGCTCGAACATTAAATGCCTCCAAATGGTATTTATTTCACTTCCCGAGCCCCTGGAAGCATGAAAATCACTTTAAACATGCTAATTTTAGCTCTAACACTGATGATCCACCTACAAATGTGAACTGACGTTCAAAAATAAAACATTTGAAAACGGACCATTTTCCACATTTCTGAAGCATGACGTAATGGGGGGGTGTTATCTCTTTTGTCGAAAATCAGCCGTTTTTGCTCGAACATTAAATGCCTCCAAATGGTATTTATTTCACTTCCCGGGGTGAAGAAACCCTTTTAGAGAACTCAGAGTGAGTAAATTGGCCATTTTCATGCACTTTTAACCATTCCATAAATCTTGTGTTTTGGGCCCCTGGAAGCATGAAAATCACTTTAAACATGCTAATTTTATTTCTAACACTGATGATCCACCTACAAATGTGAACTGACGTTCAAAAATAAAACATTTGAAAACGGACCATTTTCCACATTTCTGAAGCATGACGTAATGGGGGGGGTGTTATCTCTTTTGTCGAAAATCAGCCGTTTTTGCTCGAACATTAAATGCCTCCAAATGGTATTTAATTAACTTCCCGGGGTGAAGAAACCCTTTTTGAGAACTCAGAGTGAGTAAATTGGCCATTTTCATGCACTTTTAACCATTCCATAAATCTTGTGTTTTGGGCCCCTGGAAGCATGAAAATCACTTTAAACATGCTAATTTTAGCTCTAACACTGATGATCCACCTACAAATGTGAACTGACGTTCAAAAATAAAACATTTGAAAACGGACCATTTTCCACATTTCTGAAGCATGACGTAATGGGGGGGTGTTATCTCTTTTGTCGAAAATCAGCCGTTTTTGCTCGAACATTAAATGCCTCCAAATGGTATTTATTTTACTTCCCGAGCCCCTGGAAGCATGAAAATCACTTTAAACATGCTAATTTTAGCTCTAACACTGATGATCCACCTACAAATGTGAACTGACGTTCAAAAATAAAACATTTGAAAACGGACCATTTTCCACATTTCTGAAGCATGACGTAATGGGGGGGTGTTATCTCTTTTGTCGAAAATCAGCCGTTTTTGCTCGAACATTAAATGCCTCCAAATGGTATTTATTTCACTTCCCGAGCCCCTGGAAGCATGAAAATCACTTTAAACATGCTAATTTTAGCTCTAACACTGATGATCCACCTACAAATGTGAACTGACGTTCAAAAATAAAACATTTGAAAACGGACCATTTTCCACATTTCTGAAGCATGACGTAATGGGGGGGTGTTATCTCTTTTGTCGAAAATCAGCCGTTTTTGCTCGAACATTAAATGCCTCCAAATGGTATTTAATTAACTTCCCGAGCCCCTGGAAGCATGAAAATCACTTTAAACATGCTAATTTTAGCTCTAACACTGATGATCCACCTACAAATGTGAACTGACGTTCAAAAATAAAACATTTGAAAACGGACCATTTTCCACATTTCTGAAGCATGACGTAATGGGGGGGTGTTATCTCTTTTGTCGAAAATCAGCCGTTTTTGCTCGAACATTAAATGCCTCCAAATGGTATTTAATTAACTTCCCGAGCCCCTGGAAGCATGAAAATCACTTTAAACATGCTAATTTTAGCTCTAACACTGATGATCCACCTACAAATGTGAACTGACGTTCAAAAATAAAACATTTGAAAACGGACCATTTTCCACATTTCTGAAGCATGACGTAATGGGGGGGTGTTATCTCTTTTGTCGAAAATCAGCCGTTTTTGCTCGAACATTAAATGCCTCCAAATGGTATTTATTTCACTTCCCGAGCCCCTGGAAGCATGAAAATCACTTTAAACATGCTAATTTTAGCTCTAACACTGATGATCCACCTACAAATGTGAACTGACGTTCAAAAATAAAACATTTGAAAACGGACCATTTTCCACATTTCTGAAGCATGACGTAATGGGGGGGTGTTATCTCTTTTGTCGAAAATCAGCCGTTTTTGCTCGAACATTAAATGCCTCCAAATGGTATTTAATTAACTTCCCGAGCCCCTGGAAGCATGAAAATCACTTTAAACATGCTAATTTTAGCTCTAACACTGATGATCCACCTACAAATGTGAACTGACGTTCAAAAATAAAACATTTGAAATCGGACCATTTTCCACATTTCCGAAGCATGACGTAATGGGGGGGTGTTATCTCTTTTGTCGAAAATCAGCCGTTTTTGCTCGAACATTAAATGCCTCCAAATGGTATTTAATTAACTTCCCGGGGTGAAGAAACCCTTTTTGAGAACTCAGAGTGAGTAAATTATCAATTTTTATGCACTTTTAACCATTCCATAAATCTTGTGTTTTGGGCCCCTGGAAGCATGAAAATCACTTTAAACATGCTAATTTTAGCTCTAACACTGATGATCCACCTACTAATGTGAACTGAGGTTCAAAAATAAAACATTTGAAAACGGACCATTTTCCACATTTCTGAAGCATGACGTAATGGGGGGGTGTTATCTCTTTTGTCGAAAATCAGCCGTTTTTGCTCGAACATTAAATGCTTCCAAATGGTATTTAATTAACTTCCCGAGCCCCTGGAAGCATGAAAATCACTTTAAACATGCTAATTTTAGCTCTAACACTGATGATCCACCTACAAATGTGAACTGACGTTCAAAAATAAAACATTTGAAAACGGACCATTTTCCACATTTCTGAAGCATGACGTAATGGGGGGGTGTTATCTCTTTTGTCGAAAATCAGCCGTTTTTGCTCGAACATTAAATGCCTCCAAATGGTATTTATTTCACTTCCCGGGTTGAAGAAACCCTTTTTGAGAACTCAGAGTGAGTAAATTGGCCCTTTTCATGCACTTTTAACCATTCCATTAATCTTGTGTTTTGGGCCCCTGGAAGCATGAAAATCACTTTAAACATGCTAATTTTAGCTCTAACACTGATGATCAACCTACAAATGTGAACTGACGTTCAAAAATAAAACATTTGAAAACGGACCATTTTCCACATTTCTGAAGCATGACGTAATGGGGGGGTGTTATCTCTTTTGTCGAAAATCACCTGTTTTTGCTCGAACATTAAATGCCTCCAAATGGTATTTAATTAACTTCCCGAGCCCCTGGAAGCATGAAAATCACTTTAAACATGCTAATTTTAGCTCTAACACTGATGATCCACCTACAAATGTGAACTGACGTTCAAAAATAAAACATTTGAAAACGGACCATTTTCCACATTTCTGAAGCATGACGTAA
Source organism: Lissotriton vulgaris (assembly GCF_964263255.1). Lineage (NCBI taxonomy): Eukaryota > Metazoa > Chordata > Amphibia > Caudata > Salamandridae > Lissotriton > Lissotriton vulgaris. The sequence goes on from NW_028245278.1 coordinate 248,237, forward strand.
TGGGGGGGTGTTATCTCTTTTGTCGAAAATCAGCCGTTTTTGCTCGAACATTAAATGCCTCCAAATGGTATTTAATTAACTTCCCGGGGTGAAGAAACCCTTTTTGAGAACTCAGAGTGAGTAAATTGGCCATTTTCATGCACTTTTAACCATTCCATAAATCTTGTGTTTTGGGCCCCTGGAAGCATGAAAGTCACTTTAAACATGCTAATTTTAGCTCTAACACTGATGATCCACCTACAAATGTGAACTGACGTTCAAAAATAAAACATTTGAAAACGGACCATTTTCCACATTTCTGAAGCATGACGTAATGGGGGGGTGTTATCTCTTTTGTCGAAAATCAGCCGTTTTTGCTCGAACATTAAATGCCTCCAAATGGTATTTAATTAACTTCCCGAGCCCCTGGAAGCATGAAAATCACTTTAAACATGCTAATTTTAGCTCTAACACTGATGATCCACCTACAAATGTGAACTGACGTTCAAAAATAAAACATTTGAAAACGGACCATTTTCCACATTTCTGAAGCATGACGTAATGGGGGGGTGTTATCTCTTTTGTCGAAAATCAGCCGTTTTTGCTCGAACATTAAATGCCTCCAAATGGTATTTATTTCACTTCCCGGGGTGAAGAAACCCTTTTTGAGAACTCAGAGTGAGTAAATTGGCCATTTTCATGCACTTTTAACCATTCCATAAATCTTGTGTTTTGGGCCCCTGGAAGCATGAAAATCACTTTAAACATGCTAATTTTAGCTCTAACACTGATGATCCACCTACAAATGTGAACTGACGTTCAAAAATAAAACATTTGAAAACGGACCATTTTCCACATTTCTGAAGCATGACGTAATGGGGGGGTGTTATCTCTTTTGTCGAAAATCAGCCGTTTTTGCTCGAACATTAAATGCCTCCAAATGGTATTTAATTAACTTCCCGAGCCCCTGGAAGCATGAAAATCACTTTAAACATGCTAATTTTAGCTCTAACACTGATGATCCACCTACAAATGTGAACTGACGTTCAAAAATAAAACATTTGAAAACGGACCATTTTCCACATTTCTGAAGCATGACGTAATGGGGGGGTGTTATCTCTTTTGTCGAAAATCAGCCGTTTTTGCTCGAACATTAAATGCCTCCAAATGGTATTTATTTCACTTCCCGAGCCCCTGGAAGCATGAAAATCACTTTAAACATGCTAATTTTAGCTCTAACACTGATGATCCACCTACAAATGTGAACTGACGTTCAAAAATAAAACATTTGAAAACGGACCATTTTCCACATTTCTGAAGCATGACGTAATGGGGGGGTGTTATCTCTTTTGTCGAAAATCAGCCGTTTTTGCTCGAACATTAAATGCCTCCAAATGGTATTTAATTAACTTCCCGGGGTGAAGAAACCCTTTTTGAGAACTCAGAGTGAGTAAATTATCCATTTTCATGCACTTTTAACCATTCCATAAATCTTGTGTTTTGGGCCCCTGGAAGCATGAAAATCACTTTAAACATGCTAATTTTAGCTCTAACACTGATGATCCACCTACAAATGTGAACTGACGTTCAAAAATAAAACATTTGAAAACGGACCATTTTCCACATTTCTGAAGTATGACGTAATGGGGGGTGTTATCTCTTTTGTCGAAAATCAGCCGTTTTTGCTCGAACATTAAATGCCTCCAAATGGTATTTAATTAACTTCCCGAGCCCCTGGAAGCATGAAAATCACTTTAAACATGCTAATTTTAGCTCTAACACTGATGATCCACCTACAAATGTGAACTGACGTTCAAAAATAAAACATTTGAAAACGGACCATTTTCCACATTTCTGAAGCATGACGTAATGGGGGGGTGTTATCTCTTTTGTCGAAAATCAGCCGTTTTTGCTCGAACATTAAATGCCTCCAAATGGTATTTATTTCACTTCCCGGGGTGAAGAAACCCTTTTTGAGAACTCAGAGTGAGTAAATTGGCCATTTTCATGCACTTTTAACCATTCCATAAATCTTGTGTTTTCGGCCCCTGGAAGCATGAAAATCACTTTAAACATGCTAATTTTAGCTCTAACACTGATGATCCACCTACAAATGTGAACTGACGTTCAAAAATAAAACATTTGAAAACGGACCATTTTCCACATTTCTGAAGCATGACGTAATGGGGGGGTGTTATCTCTTTTGTCGAAAATCAGCCGTTTTTGCTCGAACATTAAATGCCTCCAAATGGTATTTAATTAACTTCCCGAGCCCCTGGAAGCATGAAAATCACTTTAAACATGCTAATTTTAGCTCTAACACTGATGATCCACCTACAAATGTGAACTGACGTTCAAAAATAAAACATTTGAAAAAGGACCATTTTCCACATTTCTGAAGCATGACGTAATGGGGGGGTGTTATCTCTTTTGTCGAAAATCAGCCGTTTTTGCTCGAACATTAAATGCCTCCAAATGGTATTTAATTAACTTCCCGGGGTGAAGAAACCCTTTTTGAGAACTCAGAGTGAGTAAATTGGCCATTTTCATGCACTTTTAACCATTCCATTAATCTTGTGTTTTGGGCCCCTGGAAGCATGAAAATCACTTTAAACATGCTAATTTTAGCTCTAACACTGATGATCCACCTACAAATGTGAACTGACGTTCAAAAATAAAACATTTGAAAACGGACCATTTTCCACATTTCTGAAGCATGACGTAATGGGGGGGTGTTATCTCTTTTGTCGAAAATCACCTGTTTTTGCTCGAACATTAAATGCCTCCAAATGGTATTTAATTAACTTCCCGAGCCCCTGGAAGCATGAAAATCACTTTAAACATGCTAATTTTAGCTCTAACACTGATGATCCACCTACAAATGTGAACTGACGTTCAAAAATAAAACATTTGAAAACGGACCATTTTCCACATTTCTGAAGCATGACGTAATGGGGGGGTGTTATCTCTTTTGTCGAAAATCAGCCGTTTTTGCTCGAACATTAAATGCCTCCAAATGGTATTTATTTCACTTCCCGGGGTGAAGAAACCCTTTTTGAGAACTCAGAGTGAGTAAATTGGCCATTTTCATGCACTTTTAACCATTCCATAAATCTTGTGTTTTGGGCCCCTGGAAGCATGAAAATCACTTTAAACATGCTAATTTTAGCTCTAACACTGATGATCCACCTACAAATGTGAACTGACGTTCAAAAATAAAACATTTGAAAACGGACCATTTTCCACATTTCTGAAGCATGACGTAATGGGGGGGTGTTATCTCTTTTGTCGAAAATCTGCCGTTTTTGCTCGAACATTAAATGCCTCCAAATGGTATTTAATTAACTTCCCGGGGTGAAGAAACCCTTTTTGAGAACTCAGAGTGAGTAAATTATCCATTTTCATGCACTTTTAACCATTCCATAAATCTTGTGTTTTGGGCCCCTGGAAGCATGAAAATCACTTTAAACATGCTAATTTTAGCTCTAACACTGATGATCCACCTACAAATGTGAACTGACGTTCAAAAATAAAACATTTGAAAACGGACCATTTTCCACATTTCTGAAGCATGACGTAATGGGGGGGTGTTATCTCTTTTGTCGAAAATCAGCCGTTTTTGCTCGAACATTAAATGCCTCCAAATGGTATTTAATTAACTTCCCGAGCCCCTGGAAGCATGAAAATCACTTTAAACATGCTAATTTTAGCTCTAACACTGATGATCCACCTACAAATGTGAACTGACGTTCAAAAATAAAACATTTGAAAAAGGACCATTTTCCACATTTCTGAAGCATGACGTAATGGGGGGGTGTTATCTCTTTTGTCGAAAATCAGCCGTTTTTGCTCAAACATTAAATGCCTCCAAATGGTATTTAATTAACTTCCCGGGGTGAAGAAACCCTTTTTGAGAACTCAGAGTGAGTAAATTGGCCATTTTCATGCACTTTTAACCATTCCATTAATCTTGTGTTTTGGGCCCCTGGAAGCATGAAAATCACTTTAAACATGCTAATTTTAGCTCTAACACTGATGATCCACCTACAAATGTGAACTGACGTTCAAAAATAAAACATTTGAAAACGGACCATTTTCCACATTTCTGAAGCATGACGTAATGGGGGGGTGTTATCTCTTTTGTCGAAAATCACCTGTTTTTGCTCGAACATTAAATGCCTCCAAATGGTATTTAATTAACTTCCCGAGCCCCTGGAAGCATGAAAATCACTTTAAACATGCTAATTTTAGCTCTAACACTGATGATCCACCTACAAATGTGAACTGACGTTCAAAAATAAAACATTTGAAAACGGACCATTTTCCACATTTCTGAAGCATGACGTAATGGGGGGGTGTTATCTCTTTTGTCGAAAATCAGCCGTTTTTGCTCGAACATTAAATGCCTCCAAATGGTATTTATTTCACTTCCCGGGGTGAAGAAACCCTTTTTGAGAACTCAGAGTGAGTAAATTGGCCATTTTCATGCACTTTTAACCATTCCATAAATCTTGTGTTTTGGGCCCCTGGAAGCATGAAAATCACTTTAAACATGCTAATTTTAGCTCTAACACTGATGATCCACCTACAAATGTGAACTGACATTCAAAAATAAAACATTTGAAAACGGACCATTTTCCACATTTCTGAAGCATGACGTAATGGGGGGGTGTTATCTCTTTTGTCGAAAATCAGCCGTTTTTGCTCGAACATTAAATGCCTCCAAATGGTATTTAATTAACTTCCCGAGCCCCTGGAAGCATGAAAATCACTTTAAACATGCTAATTTTAGCTCTAACACTGATGATCCACCTACAAATGTGAACTGACGTTCAAAAATAAAACATTTGAAAACGGACCATTTTCCACATTTCTGAAGCATGACGTAATGGGGGGGTGTTATCTCTTTTGTCGAAAATCAGCCGTTTTTGCTCGAACATTAAATGCCTCCAAATGGTATTTATTTCACTTCCCGAGCCCCTGGAAGCATGAAAATCACTTTAAACATGCTAATTTTAGCTCTAACACTGATGATCCACCTACAAATGTGAACTGACGTTCAAAAATAAAACATTTGAAAACGGACCATTTTCCTCATTTCTGAAGCATGACGTAATGGGGGGGTGTTATCTCTTTTGTCGAAAATCAGCCGTTTTTGCTCGAACATTAAATGCCTCCAAATGGTATTTAATTAACTTCCCGGGGTGAAGAAACCCTTTTTGAGAACTCAGAGTGAGTAAATTATCCATTTTCATGCACTTTTAACCATTCCATAAATCTTGTGTTTTGGGCCCCTGGAAGCATGAAAATCACCCTAAACATGCTAATTTTAGCTCTAACACTGATGATCCACCTACAAATGTGAACTGACGTTCAAAAATAAAACATTTGAAAACGGACCATTTTCCACATTTCTGAAGCATGACGTAATGGGGGGGTGTTATCTCTTTTGTCGAAAATCAGCCGTTTTTGCTCGAACATTAAATGCCTCCAAATGGTATTTAATTAACTTCCCGAGCCCCTGGAAGCATGAAAATCACTTTAAACATGCTAATTTTAGCTCTAACACTGATGATCCACCTACAAATGTGAACTGACGTTCAAAAATAAAACATTTGAAAACGGACCATTTTCCACATTTCTGAAGCATGACGTAATGGGGGGGTGTTATCTCTTTTGTCGAAAATCAGCCGTTTTTGCTCGAACATTAAATGCCTCCAAATGGTATTTAATTAACTTCCCGAGCCCCTGAAAGCATGAAAATCACTTTAAACATGCTAATTTTAGCTCTAACACTGATGATCCACCTACAAATGTGAACTGACGTTCAAAAATAAAACATTTGAAAACGGACCATTTTCCACATTTCTGAAGCATGACGTAATGGGGGGGTGTTATCTCTTTTGTCGAAAATCAGCCGTTTTTGCTCGAACATTAAATGCCTCCAAATGGTATTTATTTCACTTCCCGAGCCCCTGGAAGCATGAAAATCACTTTAAACATGCTAATTTTAGCTCTAACACTGATGATCCACCTACAAATGTGAACTGACGTTCAAAAATAAAACATTTGAAAACGGACCATTTTCCACATTTCTGAAGCATGACGTAATGGGGGGGTGTTATCTCTTTTGTCGAAAATCAGCCGTTTTTGCTCGAACATTAAATGCCTCCAAATGGTATTTAATTAACTTCCCGGGGTGAAGAAACCCTTTTTGAGAACTCAGAGTGAGTAAATTATCCATTTTCATGCACTTTTAACCATTCCATAAATCTTGTGTTTTGGGCCCCTGGAAGCATGAAAATCACTTTAAACATGCTAATTTTAGCTCTAACACTGATGATCCACCTACAAATGTGAACTGACGTTCAAAAATAAAACATTTGAAAACGGACCATTTTCCACATTTCTGAAGCATGACGTAATGGGGGGGTGTTATCTCTTTTGTCGAAAATCAGCCGTTTTTGCTCGAACATTAAATGCCTCCAAATGGTATTTAATTAACTTCCCGAGCCCCTGGAAGCATGAAAATCACTTTAAACATGCTAATTTTAGCTCTAACACTGATGATCCACCTACAAATGTGAACTGACGTTTAAAAATAAAACATTTGAAAACGGACCATTTTCCACATTTCTGAAGCATGACGTAATGGGGGGGTGTTATCTCTTTTGTCGAAAATCAGCCGTTTTTGCTCGAACATTAAATGCCTCCAAATGGTATTTATTTCACTTCCCGGGGTGAAGAAACCCTTTTTGAGAACTCAGAGTGAGTAAATTGGCCATTTTCATGCACTTTTAACCATTCCATTAATCTTGTGTTTTGGGCCCCTGGAAGCATGAAAATCACTTTAAACATGCTAATTTTAGCTCTAACACTGATGATCCACCTACAAATGTGAACTGACGTTCAAAAATAAAACATTTGAAAACGGACCATTTTCCACATTTCTGAAGCATGACGTAATGGGGGGGTGTTATCTCTTTTGTCGAAAATCACCTGTTTTTGCTCGAACATTAAATGCCTCCAAATGGTATTTAATTAACTTCCCGAGCCCCTGGAAGCATGAAAATCACTTTAAACATGCTAATTTTAGCTCTAACACTGATGATCCACCTACAAATGTGAACTGACGTTCAAAAATAAAACATTTGAAAACGGACCATTTTCCACATTTCTGAAGCATGACGTAATGGGGGGGTGTTATCTCTTTTGTCGAAAATCAGCCGTTTTTGCTCGAACATTAAATGCCTCCAAATGGTATTTATTTCACTTCCCGGGGTGAAGAAACCCTTTTTGAGAACTCAGAGTGAGTAAATTGGCCATTTTCATGCACTTTTAACCATTCCATAAATCTTGTGTTTTGGGCCCCTGGAAGCATGAAAATCACTTTAAACATGCTAATTTTAGCTCTAACACTGATGATCCACCTACAAATGTGAACTGACATTCAAAAATAAAACATTTGAAAACGGACCATTTTCCACATTTCTGAAGCATGACGTAATGGGGGGGTGTTATCTCTTTTGTCGAAAATCAGCCGTTTTTGCTCGAACATTAAATGCCTCCAAATGGTATTTAATTAACTTCCCGAGCCCCTGGAAGCATGAAAATCACTTTAAACATGCTAATTTTAGCTCTAACACTGATGATCCACCTACAAATGTGAACTGACGTTCAAAAATAAAACATTTGAAAACGGACCATTTTCCACATTTCTGAAGCATGACGTAATGGGGGGGTGTTATCTCTTTTGTCGAAAATCAGACGTTTTTGCTCGAACATTAAATGCCTCCAAATGGTATTTATTTCACTTCCCGCGCCCCTGGAAGCATGAAAATCACTTTAAACATGCTAATTTTAGCTCTAACACTGATGATCCACCTACAAATGTGAACTGACATTCAAAAATAAAACATTTGAAAACGGACCATTTTCCTCATTTCTGAAGCATGACGTAATGGGGGGTGTTATCTCTTTTGTCGAAAATCAGCCGTTTTTGCTCGAACATTAAATGCCTCCAAATGGTATTTAATTAACTTCCCGGGGTGAAGAAACCCTTTTTGAGAACTCAGAGTGAGTAAATTATCCATTTTCATGCACTTTTAACCATTCCATAAATCTTGTGTTTTGGGCCCCTGGAAGCATGAAAATCACTTTAAACATGCTAATTTTAGCTCTAACACTGATGATCCACCTACAAATGTGAACTGACGTTCAAAAATAAAACATTTGAAAACGGACCATTTTCCACATTTCTGAAGCATGACGTAATGGGGGGGTGTTATCTCTTTTGTCGAAAATCAGCCGTTTTTGCTCGAACATTAAATGCCTCCAAATGGTATTTAATTAACTTCCCGAGCCCCTGGAAGCATGAAAATCACTTTAAACATGCTAATTTTAGCTCTAACACTGATGATCCACCTACAAATGTGAACTGACGTTCAAAAATAAAACATTTGAAAACGGACCATTTTCCACATTTCTGAAGCATGACGTAATGGGGGGGTGTTATCTCTTTTGTCGAAAATCAGCCGTTTTTGCTCGAACATTAAATGCCTCCAAATGGTATTTATTTCACTTCCCGGGGTGAAGAAACCCTTTTTGAGAACTCAGAGTGAGTAAATTGGCCATTTTCATGCACTTTTAACCATTCCATTAATCTTGTGTTTTGGGCCCCTGGAAGCATGAAAATCACTTTAAACATGCTAATTTTAGCTCTAACACTGATGATCCACCTACAAATGTGAACTGACGTTCAAAAATAAAACATTTGAAAACGGACCATTTTCCACATTTCTGAAGCATGACGTAATGGGGGGGTGTTATCTCTTTTGTCGAAAATCAGCCGTTTTTGCTCGAACATTAAATGCCTCCAAATGGTATTTAATTAACTTCCCGGGGTGAAGAAACCCTTTTTGAGAACTCAGAGTGAGTAAATTATCCATTTTCATGCACTTTTAACCATTCCATAAATCTTGTGTTTTGGGCCCCTGGAAGCATGAAAATCACTTTAAACATGCTAATTTTAGCTCTAACACTGATGATCCACCTACAAATGTGAACTGACGTTCAAAAATAAAACATTTGAAAACGGACCATTTTCCACATTTCTGAAGTATGACGTAATGGGGGGTGTTATCTCTTTTGTCGAAAATCAGCCGTTTTTGCTCGAACATTAAATGCCTCCAAATGGTATTTAATTAACTTCCCGAGCCCCTGGAAGCATGAAAATCACTTTAAACATGCTAATTTTAGCTCTAACACTGATGATCCACCTACAAATGTGAACTGACGTTCAAAAATAAAACATTTGAAAACGGACCATTTTCCACATTTCTGAAGCATGACGTAATGGGGGGGTGTTATCTCTTTTGTCGAAAATCAGCCGTTTTTGCTCGAACATTAAATGCCTCCAAATGGTATTTATTTCACTTCCCGGGGTGAAGAAACCCTTTTTGAGAACTCAGAGTGAGTAAATTGGCCATTTTCATGCACTTTTAACCATTCCATAAATCTTGTGTTTTGGGCCCCTGGAAGCATGAAAATCACTTTAAACATGCTAATTTTAGCTCTAACACTGATGATCCACCTACAAATGTGAACTGACGTTCAAAAATAAAACATTTGAAAACGGACCATTTTCCACATTTCTGAAGCATGACGTAATGGGGGGGTGTTATCTCTTTTGTCGAAAATCAGCCGTTTTTGCTCGAACATTAAATGCCTCCAAATGGTATTTAATTAACTTCCCGAGCCCCTGGAAGCATGAAAATCACTTTAAACATGCTAATTTTAGCTCTAACACTGATGATCCACCTACAAATGTGAACTGACGTTCAAAAATAAAACATTTGAAAAAGGACCATTTTCCACATTTCTGAAGCATGACGTAATGGGGGGGGTGTTATCTCTTTTGTCGAAAATCAGCCGTTTTTGCTCGAACATTAAATGCCTCCAAATGGTATTTAATTAACTTCCCGGGGTGAAGAAACCCTTTTTGAGAACTCAGAGTGAGTAAATTGGCCATTTTCATGCACTTTTAACCATTCCATTAATCTTGTGTTTTGGGCCCCTGGAAGCATGAAAATCACTTTAAACATGCTAATTTTAGCTCTAACACTGATGATCCACCTACAAATGTGAACTGACGTTCAAAAATAAAACATTTGAAAACGGACCATTTTCCACATTTCTGAAGCATGACGTAATGGGGGGGTGTTATCTCTTTTGTCGAAAATCACCTGTTTTTGCTCGAACATTAAATGCCTCCAAATGGTATTTAATTAACTTCCCGAGCCCCTGGAAGCATGAAAATCACTTTAAACATGCTAATTTTAGCTCTAACACTGATGATCCACCTACAAATGTGAACTGACGTTCAAAAATAAAACATTTGAAAACGGACCATTTTCCACATTTCTGAAGCATGACGTAATGGGGGGGTGTTATCTCTTTTGTCGAAAATCAGCCGTTTTTGCTCGAACATTAAATGCCTCCAAATGGTATTTATTTCACTTCCCGAGCCCCTGGAAGCATGAAAATCACTTTAAACATGCTAATTTTAGCTCTAACACTGATGATCCACCTACAAATGTGAACTGACGTTCAAAAATAAAACATTTGAAAACGGACCATTTTCCTCATTTCTGAAGCATGACGTAATGGGGGGGTGTTATCTCTTTTGTCGAAAATCAGCCGTTTTTGCTCGAACATTGAATGCCTCCAAATGGTATTTAATTAACTTCCCGGGGTGAAGAAACCCTTTTTGAGAACTCAGAGTGAGTAAATTATCCATTTTCATGCACTTTTAACCATTCCATAAATCTTGTGTTTTGGGCCCCTGGAAGCATGAAAATCACTTTAAACATGCTAATTTTAGCTCTAACACTGATGATCCACCTACAAATGTGAACTGACGTTCAAAAATAAAACATTTGAAAACGGACCATTTTCCACATTTCTGAAGCATGACGTAATGGGGGGGTGTTATCTCTTTTGTCGAAAATCAGCCGTTTTTGCTCGAACATTAAATGCCTCCAAATGGTATTTAATTAACTTCCCGAGCCCCTGGAAGCATGAAAATCACTTTAAACATGCTAATTTTAGCTCTAACACTGATGATCCACCTACAAATGTGAACTGACGTTCAAAAATAAAACATTTGAAAACGGACCATTTTCCACATTTCTGAAGCATGACGTAATGGGGGGGTGTTATCTCTTTTGTCGAAAATCAGCCGTTTTTGCTCGAACATTAAATGCCTCCAAATGGTATTTATTTCACTTCCCGGGGTGAAGAAACCCTTTTTGAGAACTCAGAGTGAGTAAATTGGCCATTTTCATGCACTTTTAACCATTCCATTAATCTTGTGTTTTGGGCCCCTGGAAGCATGAAAATCACTTTAAACATGCTAATTTTAGCTCTAACACTGATGATCCACCTACAAATGTGAACTGACGTTCAAAAATAAAACATTTGAAAACGGACCATTTTCCACATTTCTGAAGCATGACGTAATGGGGGGGTGTTATCTCTTTTGTCGAAAATCACCTGTTTTTGCTCGAACATTAAATGCCTCCAAATGGTATTTAATTAACTTCCCGAGCCCCTGGAAGCATGAAAATCACTTTAAACATGCTAATTTTAGCTCTAACACTGATGATCCACTTACAAATGTGAACTGACGTTCAAAAATAAAACATTTGAAAACAGACCATTTTCCACATTTCTGAAGCATGACGTAATGGGGGGGTGTTATCTCTTTTGTCGAAAATCAGCCGTTTTTGCTCGAACATTAAATGCCTCCAAATGGTATTTAATTAACTTCCCGGGGTGAAGAAACCCTTTTTGAGAACTCAGAGTGAGTAAATTGGCCATTTTCATGCACTTTTAACCATTCCATAAATCTTGTGTTTTGGGCCCCTGGAAGCATGAAAGTCACTTTAAACATGCTAATTTTAGCTCTAACACTGATGATCCACCTACAAATGTGAACTGACGTTCAAAAATAAAACATTTGAAAACGGACCATTTTCCACATTTCTGAAGCATGACGTAATGGGGGGGTGTTATCTCTTTTGTCGAAAATCAGCCGTTTTTGCTCGAACATTAAATGCCTCCAAATGGTATTTAATTAACTTCCCGAGCCCCTGGAAGCATGAAAATCACTTTAAACATGCTAATTTTAGCTCTAACACTGATGATCCACCTACAAATGTGAACTGACGTTCAAAAATAAAACATTTGAAAACGGACCATTTTCCACATTTCTGAAGCATGACGTAATGGGGGGGTGTTATCTCTTTTGTCGAAAATCAGCCGTTTTTGCTCGAACATTAAATGCCTCCAAATGGTATTTATTTCACTTCCCGGGGTGAAGAAACCCTTTTTGAGAACTCAGAGTGAGTAAATTGGCCATTTTCATGCACTTTTAACCATTCCATAAATCTTGTGTTTTGGGCCCCTGGAAGCATGAAAATCACTTTAAACATGCTAATTTTAGCTCTAACACTGATGATCCACCTACAAATGTGAACTGACGTTCAAAAATAAAACATTTGAAAACGGACCATTTTCCACATTTCTGAAGCATGACGTAATGGGGGGGTGTTATCTCTTTTGTCGAAAATCAGCCGTTTTTGCTCGAACATTAAATGCCTCCAAATGGTATTTAATTAACTTCCCGAGCCCCTGGAAGCATGAAAATCACTTTAAACATGCTAATTTTAGCTCTAACACTGATGATCCACCTACAAATGTGAACTGACGTTCAAAAATAAAACATTTGAAAACGGACCATTTTCCACATTTCTGAAGCATGACGTAATGGGGGTGTGTTATCTCTTTTGTCGAAAATCAGCCGTTTTTGCTCGAACATTAAATGCCTCCAAATGGTATTTAATTAACTTCCCGGGGTGAAGAAACCCTTTTTGAGAACTCAGAGTGAGTAAATTGGCCATTTTCATGCACTTTTAACCATTCCATAAATCTTGTGTTTTGGGCCCCTGGAAGCATGAAAATCACTTTAAACATGCTAATTTTAGCTCTAACACTGATGATCCACCTACAAATGTGAACTGACGTTCAAAAATAAAACATTTGAAAACGGACCATTTTCCACATTTCTGAAGCATGACGTAATGGGGGGGTGTTATCTCTTTTGTCGAAAATCACCTGTTTTTGCTCGAACATTAAATGCCTCCAAATGGTATTTAATTAACTTCCCGAGCCCCTGGAAGCATGAAAATCACTTTAAACATGCTAATTTTAGCTCTAACACTGATGATCCACCTACAAATGTGAACTGACGTTCAAAAATAAAACATTTGAAAACGGACCATTTTCCACATTTCTGAAGCATGACGTAATGGAGGGGTGTTATCTCTTTTGTCGAAAATCAGCCGTTTTTGCTCGAACATTAAATGCCTCCAAATGGTATTTATTTCACTTCCCGGGGTGAAGAAACCCTTTTTGAGAACTCAGAGTGAGTAAATTGGCCATTTTCATGCACTTTTAACCATTCCATAAATCTTGTGTTTTGGGCCCCTGGAAGCATGAAAATCACTTTAAACATGCTAATTTTAGCTCTAACACTGATGATCCACCTACAAATGTGAACTGACGTTCAAAAATAAAACATTTGAAAACGGACCATTTTCCACATTTCTGAAGCATGACGTAATGGGGGGGTGTTATCTCTTTTGTCGAAAATCAGCCGTTTTTGCTCGAACATTAAATGCCTCCAAATGGTATTTATTTCACTTCCCGAGCCCCTGGAAGCATGAAAATCACTTTAAACATGCTAATTTTAGCTCTAACACTGATGATCCACCTACAAATGTGAACTGACGTTCAAAAATAAAACATTTGAAAACGGACCATTTTCCACATTTCTGAAGCATGACGTAATGGGGGGGTGTTATCTCTTTTGTCGAAAATCAGCCGTTTTTGCTCGAACATTAAATGCCTCCAAATGGTATTTATTTCACTTCCCGAGCCCCTGGAAGCTTGAAAATCACTTTAAACATGCTAATTTTAGCTCTAACACTGATGATCCACCTACAAATGTGAACTGACGTTCAAAAATAAAACATTTGAAAACGGACCATTTTCCACATTTCTGAAGCATGACGTAATGGGGGGGTGTTATCTCTTTTGTCGAAAATCAGCCGTTTTTGCTCGAACATTAAATTCCTCCAAATGGTATTTATTTCACTTCCCGAGCCCCTGGAAGCATGAAAATCACTTTAAACATGCTAATTTTAGCTCTAACACTGATGATCCACCTACAAATGTGAACTGACGTTCAAAAATAAAACATTTGAAAACGGACCATTTTCCACATTTCTGAAGCATGACGTAATGGGGGGGTGTTATCTCTTTTGTCGAAAATCAGCCGTTTTTGCTCGAACATTAAATGCCTCCAAATGGTATTTAATTAACTTCCCGAGCCCCTGGAAGCATGAAAATCACTTTAAACATGCTAATTTTAGCTCTAACACTGATGATCCACCTACAAATGTGAACTGACGTTCAAAAATAAAACATTTGAAAACGGACCATTTTCCACATTTCTGAAGCATGACGTAATGGGGGGTGTTATCTCTTTTGTCGAAAATCAGCCGTTTGTGCTCGAACATTAAATGCCTCCAAATGGTATTTAATTAACTTCCCGGGGTGAAGAAACCCTTTTTGAGAACTCAGAGTGAGTAAATTGGCCATTTTCATGCACTTTTAACCATTCCATAAATCTTGTGTTTTGGGCCCCTGGAAGCATGAAAATCACTTTAAACATGCTAATTTTAGCTCTAACACTGATGATCCACCTACAAATGTGAACTGACGTTCAAAAATAAAACATTTGAAAACGGACCATTTTCCACATTTCTGAAGCATGACGTAATGGGGGGGTGTTATCTCTTTTGTCGAAAATCAGCCGTTTTTGCTCGAACATTAAATGCCTCCAAATGGTATTTATTTCACTTCCCGAGCCCCTGGAAGCATGAAAATCACTTTAAACATGCTAATTTTAGCTCTAACACTGATGATCCACCTACAAATGTGAACTGACGTTCAAAAATAAAACATTTGAAAACGGACCATTTTCCACATTTCTGAAGCATGACGTAATGGGGGGGTGTTATCTCTTTTGTCGAAAATCAGCCGTTTTTGCTCGAACATTAAATGCCTCCAAATGGTATTTATTTCACTTCCCGGGGTGAAGAAACCCTTTTTGAGAACTCAGAGTGAGTAAATTGGCCATTTTCATGCACTTTTAACCATTCCATTAATCTTGTGTTTTGGGCCCCTGGAAGCATGAAAATCACTTTAAACATGCTAATTTTAGCTCTAACACTGATGATCCACCTACAAATGTGAACTGACGTTCAAAAATAAAACATTTGAAAACGGACCATTTTCCACATTTCTGAAGCATGACGTAATGGGGGGGTGTTATCTCTTTTGTCGAAAATCACCTGTTTTTGCTCGAACATTAAATGCCTCCAAATGGTATTTAATTAACTTCCCGAGCCCCTGGAAGCATGAAAATCACTTTAAACATGCTAATTTTAGCTCTAACACTGATGATCCACTTACAAATGTGAACTGACGTTCAAAAATAAAACATTTGAAAACAGACCATTTTCCACATTTCTGAAGCATGACGTAATGGGGGGGTGTTATCTCTTTTGTCGAAAATCAGCCGTTTTTGCTCGAACATTAAATGCCTCCAAATGGTATTTAATTAACTTCCCGGGGTGAAGAAACCCTTTTTGAGAACTCAGAGTGAGTAAATTGGCCATTTTCATGCACTTTTAACCATTCCATAAATCTTGTGTTTTGGGCCCCTGGAAGCATGAAAGTCACTTTAAACATGCTAATTTTAGCTCTAACACTGATGATCCACCTACAAATGTGAACTGACGTTCAAAAATAAAACATTTGAAAACGGACCATTTTCCACATTTCTGAAGCATGACGTAATGGGGGGGTGTTATCTCTTTTGTCGAAAATCAGCCGTTTTTGCT
The DNA here is from genome assembly GCF_964263255.1 of Lissotriton vulgaris. Taxonomy (NCBI): domain Eukaryota; kingdom Metazoa; phylum Chordata; class Amphibia; order Caudata; family Salamandridae; genus Lissotriton; species Lissotriton vulgaris. The sequence goes on from NW_028245278.1 coordinate 264,247, forward strand.
CGAACATTAAATGCCTCCAAATGGTATTTAATTAACTTCCCGAGCCCCTGGAAGCATGAAAATCACTTTAAACATGCTAATTTTAGCTCTAACACTGATGATCCACCTACAAATGTGAACTGACGTTCAAAAATAAAACATTTGAAAACGGACCATTTTCCACATTTCTGAAGCATGACGTAATGGGGGGGTGTTATCTCTTTTGTCGAAAATCAGCCGTTTTTGCTCGAACATTAAATGCCTCCAAATGGTATTTATTTCACTTCCCGGGGTGAAGAAACCCTTTTTGAGAACTCAGAGTGAGTAAATTGGCCATTTTCATGCACTTTTAACCATTCCATAAATCTTGTGTTTTGGGCCCCTGGAAGCATGAAAATCACTTTAAACATGCTAATTTTAGCTCTAACACTGATGATCCACCTACAAATGTGAACTGACGTTCAAAAATAAAACATTTGAAAACGGACCATTTTCCACATTTCTGAAGCATGACGTAATGGGGGGGTGTTATCTCTTTTGTCGAAAATCAGCCGTTTTTGCTCGAACATTAAATGCCTCCAAATGGTATTTAATTAACTTCCCGAGCCCCTGGAAGCATGAAAATCACTTTAAACATGCTAATTTTAGCTCTAACACTGATGATCCACCTACAAATGTGAACTGACGTTCAAAAATAAAACATTTGAAAACGGACCATTTTCCACATTTCTGAAGCATGACGTAATGGGGGTGTGTTATCTCTTTTGTCGAAAATCAGCCGTTTTTGCTCGAACATTAAATGCCTCCAAATGGTATTTAATTAACTTCCCGGGGTGAAGAAACCCTTTTTGAGAACTCAGAGTGAGTAAATTGGCCATTTTCATGCACTTTTAACCATTCCATAAATCTTGTGTTTTGGGCCCCTGGAAGCATGAAAATCACTTTAAACATGCTAATTTTAGCTCTAACACTGATGATCCACCTACAAATGTGAACTGACGTTCAAAAATAAAACATTTGAAAACGGACCATTTTCCACATTTCTGAAGCATGACGTAATGGGGGGGTGTTATCTCTTTTGTCGAAAATCACCTGTTTTTGCTCGAACATTAAATGCCTCCAAATGGTATTTAATTAACTTCCCGAGCCCCTGGAAGCATGAAAATCACTTTAAACATGCTAATTTTAGCTCTAACACTGATGATCCACCTACAAATGTGAACTGACGTTCAAAAATAAAACATTTGAAAACGGACCATTTTCCACATTTCTGAAGCATGACGTAATGGAGGGGTGTTATCTCTTTTGTCGAAAATCAGCCGTTTTTGCTCGAACATTAAATGCCTCCAAATGGTATTTATTTCACTTCCCGGGGTGAAGAAACCCTTTTTGAGAACTCAGAGTGAGTAAATTGGCCATTTTCATGCACTTTTAACCATTCCATAAATCTTGTGTTTTGGGCCCCTGGAAGCATGAAAATCACTTTAAACATGCTAATTTTAGCTCTAACACTGATGATCCACCTACAAATGTGAACTGACGTTCAAAAATAAAACATTTGAAAACGGACCATTTTCCACATTTCTGAAGCATGACGTAATGGGGGGGTGTTATCTCTTTTGTCGAAAATCAGCCGTTTTTGCTCGAACATTAAATGCCTCCAAATGGTATTTATTTCACTTCCCGAGCCCCTGGAAGCATGAAAATCACTTTAAACATGCTAATTTTAGCTCTAACACTGATGATCCACCTACAAATGTGAACTGACGTTCAAAAATAAAACATTTGAAAACGGACCATTTTCCACATTTCTGAAGCATGACGTAATGGGGGGGTGTTATCTCTTTTGTCGAAAATCAGCCGTTTTTGCTCGAACATTAAATGCCTCCAAATGGTATTTATTTCACTTCCCGAGCCCCTGGAAGCTTGAAAATCACTTTAAACATGCTAATTTTAGCTCTAACACTGATGATCCACCTACAAATGTGAACTGACGTTCAAAAATAAAACATTTGAAAACGGACCATTTTCCACATTTCTGAAGCATGACGTAATGGGGGGGTGTTATCTCTTTTGTCGAAAATCAGCCGTTTTTGCTCGAACATTAAATTCCTCCAAATGGTATTTATTTCACTTCCCGAGCCCCTGGAAGCATGAAAATCACTTTAAACATGCTAATTTTAGCTCTAACACTGATGATCCACCTACAAATGTGAACTGACGTTCAAAAATAAAACATTTGAAAACGGACCATTTTCCACATTTCTGAAGCATGACGTAATGGGGGGGTGTTATCTCTTTTGTCGAAAATCAGCCGTTTTTGCTCGAACATTAAATGCCTCCAAATGGTATTTAATTAACTTCCCGAGCCCCTGGAAGCATGAAAATCACTTTAAACATGCTAATTTTAGCTCTAACACTGATGATCCACCTACAAATGTGAACTGACGTTCAAAAATAAAACATTTGAAAACGGACCATTTTCCACATTTCTGAAGCATGACGTAATGGGGGGTGTTATCTCTTTTGTCGAAAATCAGCCGTTTGTGCTCGAACATTAAATGCCTCCAAATGGTATTTAATTAACTTCCCGGGGTGAAGAAACCCTTTTTGAGAACTCAGAGTGAGTAAATTGGCCATTTTCATGCACTTTTAACCATTCCATAAATCTTGTGTTTTGGGCCCCTGGAAGCATGAAAATCACTTTAAACATGCTAATTTTAGCTCTAACACTGATGATCCACCTACAAATGTGAACTGACGTTCAAAAATAAAACATTTGAAAACGGACCATTTTCCACATTTCTGAAGCATGACGTAATGGGGGGGTGTTATCTCTTTTGTCGAAAATCAGCCGTTTTTGCTCGAACATTAAATGCCTCCAAATGGTATTTATTTCACTTCCCGAGCCCCTGGAAGCATGAAAATCACTTTAAACATGCTAATTTTAGCTCTAACACTGATGATCCACCTACAAATGTGAACTGACGTTCAAAAATAAAACATTTGAAAACGGACCATTTTCCACATTTCTGAAGCATGACGTAATGGGGGGGTGTTATCTCTTTTGTCGAAAATCAGCCGTTTTTGCTCGAACATTAAATGCCTCCAAATGGTATTTAATTAACTTCCCGAGCCCCTGGAAGCATGAAAATCACTTTAAACATGCTAATTTTAGCTCTAACACTGATGATCCACCTACAAATGTGAACTGACGTTCAAAAATAAAACATTTGAAAACGGACCATTTTCCACATTTCTGAAGCATGACGTAATGGGGGGGTGTTATCTCTTTTGTCGAAAATCAGCCGTTTTTGCTCGAACATTAAATGCCTCCAAATGGTATTTAATTAACTTCCCGAGCCCCTGGAAGCATGAAAATCACTTTAAACATGCTAATTTTAGCTCTAACACTGATGATCCACCTACAAATGTGAACTGACGTTCAAAAATAAAACATTTGAAAACGGACCATTTTCCACATTTCTGAAGCATGACGTAATGGGGGGGTGTTATCTCTTTTGTCGAAAATCAGCCGTTTTTGCTCGAACATTAAATGCCTCCAAATGGTATTTAATTAACTTCCCGAGCCCCTGGAAGCATGAAAATCACTTTAAACATGCTAATTTTAGCTCTAACACTGATGATCCACCTACAAATGTGAACTGACGTTCAAAAATAAAACATTTGAAAACGGACCATTTTCCACATTTCTGAAGCATGACGTAATGGGGGGGTGTTATCTCTTTTGTCGAAAATCAGCCGTTTTTGCTCGAACATTAAATGCCTCCAAATGGTATTTAATTAACTTCCCGAGCCCCTGGAAGCATGAAAATCACTTTAAACATGCTAATTTTAGCTCTAACACTGATGATCCACCTACAAATGTGAACTGACGTTCAAAAATAAAACATTTGAAAACGGACCATTTTCCACATTTCTGAAGCATGACGTAATGGGGGGGTGTTATCTCTTTTGTCGAAAATCAGCCGTTTTTGCTCGAACATTAAATGCCTCCAAATGGTATTTAATTAACTTCCCGAGCCCCTGGAAGCATGAAAATCACTTTAAACATGCTAATTTTAGCTCTAACACTGATGATCCACCTACAAATGTGAACTGACGTTCAAAAATAAAACATTTGAAATCGGACCATTTTCCACATTTCCGAAGCATGACGTAATGGGGGGGTGTTATCTCTTTTGTCGAAAATCAGCCGTTTTTGCTCGAACATTAAATGCCTCCAAATGGTATTTAATTAACTTCCCGGGGTGAAGAAACCCTTTTTGAGAACTCAGAGTGAGTAAATTGGCCATTTTCATGCACTTTTAACCATTCCATAAATCTTGTGTTTTGGGCCCCTGGAAGCATGAAAATCACTTTAAACATGCTAATTTTAGCTCTAACACTGATGATCCACCTACAAATGTGAACTGACGTTCAAAAATAAAACATTTGAATACGGACCATTTTCCACATTTCTGAAGTATGACGTAATGGGGGGTGTTATCTCTTTTGTCGAAAATCAGCCGTTTTTGCTCGAACATTAAATGCCTCCAAATGGTATTTAATTAACTTCCCGAGCCCCGGGAAGCATGAAAATCACTTTAAACATGCTAATTTTAGCTCTAACACTGATGATCCACCTACAAATGTGAACTGACGTTCAAAAATAAAACATTTGAAAACGGACCATTTTCCACATTTCTGAAGCATGACGTAATGGGGGGGTGTTATCTCTTTTGTCGAAAATCACCTGTTTTTGCTCGAACATTAAATGCCTCCAAATGGTATTTAATTAACTTCCCGAGCCCCTGGAAGCATGAAAATCACTTTAAACATGCTAATTTTAGCTCTAACACTGATGATCCACCTACAAATGTGAACTGACGTTCAAAAATAAAACATTTGAAAACGGACCATTTTCCACATTTCTGAAGCATGACGTAATGGGGGGGTGTTATCTCTTTTGTCGAAAATCAGCCGTTTTTGCTCGAACATTAAATGCCTCCAAATGGTATTTATTTCACTTCCCGGGGTGAAGAAACCCTTTTTGAGAACTCAGAGTGAGTAAATTGGCCATTTTCATGCACTTTTAACCATTCCATAAATCTTGTGTTTTGGGCCCCTGGAAGCATGAAAATCACTTTAAACATGCTAATTTTAGCTCTAACACTGATGATCCACCTACAAATGTGAACTGACATTCAAAAATAAAACATTTGAAAACGGACCATTTTCCACATTTCTGAAGCATGACGTAATGGGGGGGTGTTATCTCTTTTGTCGAAAATCAGCCGTTTTTGCTCGAACATTAAATGCCTCCAAATGGTATTTAATTAACTTCCCGAGCCCCTGGAAGCATGAAAATCACTTTAAACATGCTAATTTTAGCTCTAACACTGATGATCCACCTACAAATGTGAACTGACGTTCAAAAATAAAACATTTGAAAACGGACCATTTTCCACATTTCTGAAGCATGACGTAATGGGGGGGTGTTATCTCTTTTGTCGAAAATCAGCCGTTTTTGCTCGAACATTAAATGCCTCCAAATGGTATTTATTTCACTTCCCGAGCCCCTGGAAGCATGAAAATCACTTTAAACATGCTAATTTTAGCTCTAACACTGATGATCCACCTACAAATGTGAACTGACGTTCAAAAATAAAACATTTGAAAACGGACCATTTTCCTCATTTCTGAAGCATGACGTAATGGGGGGGTGTTATCTCTTTTGTCGAAAATCAGCCGTTTTTGCTCGAACATTAAATGCCTCCAAATGGTATTTAATTAACTTCCCGGGGTGAAGAAACCCTTTTTGAGAACTCAGAGTGAGTAAATTATCCATTTTCATGCACTTTTAACCATTCCATAAATCTTGTGTTTTGGGCCCCTGGAAGCATGAAAATCACCCTAAACATGCTAATTTTAGCTCTAACACTGATGATCCACCTACAAATGTGAACTGACGTTCAAAAATAAAACATTTGAAAACGGACCATTTTCCACATTTCTGAAGCATGACGTAATGGGGGGGTGTTATCTCTTTTGTCGAAAATCAGCCGTTTTTGCTCGAACATTAAATGCCTCCAAATGGTATTTAATTAACTTCCCGAGCCCCTGGAAGCATGAAAATCACTTTAAACATGCTAATTTTAGCTCTAACACTGATGATCCACCTACAAATGTGAACTGACGTTCAAAAATAAAACATTTGAAAACGGACCATTTTCCACATTTCTGAAGCATGACGTAATGGGGGGGTGTTATCTCTTTTGTCGAAAATCAGCCGTTTTTGCTCGAACATTAAATGCCTCCAAATGGTATTTAATTAACTTCCCGAGCCCCTGAAAGCATGAAAATCACTTTAAACATGCTAATTTTAGCTCTAACACTGATGATCCACCTACAAATGTGAACTGACGTTCAAAAATAAAACATTTGAAAACGGACCATTTTCCACATTTCTGAAGCATGACGTAATGGGGGGGTGTTATCTCTTTTGTCGAAAATCAGCCGTTTTTGCTCGAACATTAAATGCCTCCAAATGGTATTTATTTCACTTCCCGAGCCCCTGGAAGCATGAAAATCACTTTAAACATGCTAATTTTAGCTCTAACACTGATGATCCACCTACAAATGTGAACTGACGTTCAAAAATAAAACATTTGAAAACGGACCATTTTCCACATTTCTGAAGCATGACGTAATGGGGGGGTGTTATCTCTTTTGTCGAAAATCAGCCGTTTTTGCTCGAACATTAAATGCCTCCAAATGGTATTTAATTAACTTCCCGGGGTGAAGAAACCCTTTTTGAGAACTCAGAGTGAGTAAATTATCCATTTTCATGCACTTTTAACCATTCCATAAATCTTGTGTTTTGGGCCCCTGGAAGCATGAAAATCACTTTAAACATGCTAATTTTAGCTCTAACACTGATGATCCACCTACAAATGTGAACTGACGTTCAAAAATAAAACATTTGAAAACGGACCATTTTCCACATTTCTGAAGCATGACGTAATGGGGGGGTGTTATCTCTTTTGTCGAAAATCAGCCGTTTTTGCTCGAACATTAAATGCCTCCAAATGGTATTTAATTAACTTCCCGAGCCCCTGGAAGCATGAAAATCACTTTAAACATGCTAATTTTAGCTCTAACACTGATGATCCACCTACAAATGTGAACTGACGTTTAAAAATAAAACATTTGAAAACGGACCATTTTCCACATTTCTGAAGCATGACGTAATGGGGGGGTGTTATCTCTTTTGTCGAAAATCAGCCGTTTTTGCTCGAACATTAAATGCCTCCAAATGGTATTTATTTCACTTCCCGGGGTGAAGAAACCCTTTTTGAGAACTCAGAGTGAGTAAATTGGCCATTTTCATGCACTTTTAACCATTCCATTAATCTTGTGTTTTGGGCCCCTGGAAGCATGAAAATCACTTTAAACATGCTAATTTTAGCTCTAACACTGATGATCCACCTACAAATGTGAACTGACGTTCAAAAATAAAACATTTGAAAACGGACCATTTTCCACATTTCTGAAGCATGACGTAATGGGGGGGTGTTATCTCTTTTGTCGAAAATCACCTGTTTTTGCTCGAACATTAAATGCCTCCAAATGGTATTTAATTAACTTCCCGAGCCCCTGGAAGCATGAAAATCACTTTAAACATGCTAATTTTAGCTCTAACACTGATGATCCACCTACAAATGTGAACTGACGTTCAAAAATAAAACATTTGAAAACGGACCATTTTCCACATTTCTGAAGCATGACGTAATGGGGGGGTGTTATCTCTTTTGTCGAAAATCAGCCGTTTTTGCTCGAACATTAAATGCCTCCAAATGGTATTTATTTCACTTCCCGGGGTGAAGAAACCCTTTTTGAGAACTCAGAGTGAGTAAATTGGCCATTTTCATGCACTTTTAACCATTCCATAAATCTTGTGTTTTGGGCCCCTGGAAGCATGAAAATCACTTTAAACATGCTAATTTTAGCTCCAACACTGATGATCCACCTACAAATGTGAACTGACATTCAAAAATAAAACATTTGAAAACGGACCATTTTCCACATTTCTGAAGCATGACGTAATGGGGGGGTGTTATCTCTTTTGTCGAAAATCAGCCGTTTTTGCTCGAACATTAAATGCCTCCAAATGGTATTTAATTAACTTCCCGAGCCCCTGGAAGCATGAAAATCACTTTAAACATGCTAATTTTAGCTCTAACACTGATGATCCACCTACAAATGTGAACTGACGTTCAAAAATAAAACATTTGAAAACGGACCATTTTCCACATTTCTGAAGCATGACGTAATGGGGGGGTGTTATCTCTTTTGTCGAAAATCAGACGTTTTTGCTCGAACATTAAATGCCTCCAAATGGTATTTATTTCACTTCCCGCGCCCCTGGAAGCATGAAAATCACTTTAAACATGCTAATTTTAGCTCTAACACTGATGATCCACCTACAAATGTGAACTGACGTTCAAAAATAAAACATTTGAAAACGGACCATTTTCCTCATTTCTGAAGCATGACGTAATGGGGGGTGTTATCTCTTTTGTCGAAAATCAGCCGTTTTTGCTCGAACATTAAATGCCTCCAAATGGTATTTAATTAACTTCCCGGGGTGAAGAAACCCTTTTTGAGAACTCAGAGTGAGTAAATTATCCATTTTCATGCACTTTTAACCATTCCATAAATCTTGTGTTTTGGGCCCCTGGAAGCATGAAAATCACTTTAAACATGCTAATTTTAGCTCTAACACTGATGATCCACCTACAAATGTGAACTGACGTTCAAAAATAAAACATTTGAAAACGGACCATTTTCCACATTTCTGAAGCATGACGTAATGGGGGGGTGTTATCTCTTTTGTCGAAAATCAGCCGTTTTTGCTCGAACATTAAATGCCTCCAAATGGTATTTAATTAACTTCCCGAGCCCCTGGAAGCATGAAAATCACTTTAAACATGCTAATTTTAGCTCTAACACTGATGATCCACCTACAAATGTGAACTGACGTTCAAAAATAAAACATTTGAAAACGGACCATTTTCCACATTTCTGAAGCATGACGTAATGGGGGGGTGTTATCTCTTTTGTCGAAAATCAGCCGTTTTTGCTCGAACATTAAATGCCTCCAAATGGTATTTATTTCACTTCCCGGGGTGAAGAAACCCTTTTTGAGAACTCAGAGTGAGTAAATTGGCCATTTTCATGCACTTTTAACCATTCCATTAATCTTGTGTTTTGGGCCCCTGGAAGCATGAAAATCACTTTAAACATGCTAATTTTAGCTCTAACACTGATGATCCACCTACAAATGTGAACTGACGTTCAAAAATAAAACATTTGAAAACGGACCATTTTCCACATTTCTGAAGCATGACGTAATGGGGGGGTGTTATCTCTTTTGTCGAAAATCAGCCGTTTTTGCTCGAACATTAAATGCCTCCAAATGGTATTTAATTAACTTCCCGGGGTGAAGAAACCCTTTTTGAGAACTCAGAGTGAGTAAATTATCCATTTTCATGCACTTTTAACCATTCCATAAATCTTGTGTTTTGGGCCCCTGGAAGCATGAAAATCACTTTAAACATGCTAATTTTAGCTCTAACACTGATGATCCACCTACAAATGTGAACTGACGTTCAAAAATAAAACATTTGAAAACGGACCATTTTCCACATTTCTGAAGTATGACGTAATGGGGGGTGTTATCTCTTTTGTCGAAAATCAGCCGTTTTTGCTCGAACATTAAATGCCTCCAAATGGTATTTAATTAACTTCCCGAGCCCCTGGAAGCATGAAAATCACTTTAAACATGCTAATTTTAGCTCTAACACTGATGATCCACCTACAAATGTGAACTGACGTTCAAAAATAAAACATTTGAAAACGGACCATTTTCCACATTTCTGAAGCATGACGTAATGGGGGGGTGTTATCTCTTTTGTCGAAAATCAGCCGTTTTTGCTCGAACATTAAATGCCTCCAAATGGTATTTATTTCACTTCCCGGGGTGAAGAAACCCTTTTTGAGAACTCAGAGTGAGTAAATTGGCCATTTTCATGCACTTTTAACCATTCCATAAATCTTGTGTTTTGGGCCCCTGGAAGCATGAAAATCACTTTAAACATGCTAATTTTAGCTCTAACACTGATGATCCACCTACAAATGTGAACTGACGTTCAAAAATAAAACATTTGAAAACGGACCATTTTCCACATTTCTGAAGCATGACGTAATGGGGGGGTGTTATCTCTTTTGTCGAAAATCAGCCGTTTTTGCTCGAACATTAAATGCCTCCAAATGGTATTTAATTAACTTCCCGAGCCCCTGGAAGCATGAAAATCACTTTAAACATGCTAATTTTAGCTCTAACACTGATGATCCACCTACAAATGTGAACTGACGTTCAAAAATAAAACATTTGAAAAAGGACCATTTTCCACATTTCTGAAGCATGACGTAATGGGGGGGGTGTTATCTCTTTTGTCGAAAATCAGCCGTTTTTGCTCGAACATTAAATGCCTCCAAATGGTATTTAATTAACTTCCCGGGGTGAAGAAACCCTTTTTGAGAACTCAGAGTGAGTAAATTGGCCATTTTCATGCACTTTTAACCATTCCATTAATCTTGTGTTTTGGGCCCCTGGAAGCATGAAAATCACTTTAAACATGCTAATTTTAGCTCTAACACTGATGATCCACCTACAAATGTGAACTGACGTTCAAAAATAAAACATTTGAAAACGGACCATTTTCCACATTTCTGAAGCATGACGTAATGGGGGGGTGTTATCTCTTTTGTCGAAAATCACCTGTTTTTGCTCGAACATTAAATGCCTCCAAATGGTATTTAATTAACTTCCCGAGCCCCTGGAAGCATGAAAATCACTTTAAACATGCTAATTTGAGCTCTAACACTGATGATCCACCTACAAAATGTGAACTGACGTTCAAAAATAAAACATTTGAAAACGGACCATTTTCCACATTTCTGAAGCATGACGTAATGGGGGGGTGTTATCTCTTTTGTCGAAAATCAGCCGTTTTTGCTCGAACATTAAATGCCTCCAAATGGTATTTATTTCACTTCCCGGGGTGAAGAAACCCTTTTTGAGAACTCAGAGTGAGTAAATTGGCCATTTTCATGCACTTTTAACCATTCCATAAATCTTGTGTTTTGGGCCCCTGGAAGCATGAAAAATCACTTTAAACATGCTAATTTTAGCTCTAACACTGATGATCCACCTACAAATGTGAACTGACATTCAAAAATAAAACATTTGAAAACGGACCATTTTCCACATTTCTGAAGCATGACGTAATGGGGGGGTGTTATCTCTTTTGTCGAAAATCAGCCGTTTTTGCTCGAACATTAAATGCCTCCAAATGGTATTTAATTAACTTCCCGAGCCCCTGGAAGCATGAAAATCACTTTAAACATGCTAATTTTAGCTCTAACACTGATGATCCACCTACAAATGTGAACTGACGTTCAAAAATAAAACATTTGAAAACGGACCATTTTCCACATTTCTGAAGCATGACGTAATGGGGGGGTGTTATCTCTTTTGTCGAAAATCAGCCGTTTTTGCTCGAACATTAAATGCCTCCAAATGGTATTTATTTCACTTCCCGAGCCCCTGGAAGCATGAAAATCACTTTAAACATGCTAATTTTAGCTCTAACACTGATGATCCACCTACAAATGTGAACTGACGTTCAAAAATAAAACATTTGAAAACGGACCATTTTCCTCATTTCTGAAGCATGACGTAATGGGGGGGTGTTATCTCTTTTGTCGAAAATCAGCCGTTTTTGCTCGAACATTGAATGCCTCCAAATGGTATTTAATTAACTTCCCGGGGTGAAGAAACCCTTTTTGAGAACTCAGAGTGAGTAAATTATCCATTTTCATGCACTTTTAACCATTCCATAAATCTTGTGTTTTGGGCCCCTGGAAGCATGAAAATCACTTTAAACATGCTAATTTTAGCTCTAACACTGATGATCCACCTACAAATGTGAACTGACGTTCAAAAATAAAACATTTGAAAACGGACCATTTTCCACATTTCTGAAGCATGACGTAATGGGGGGTGTTATCTCTTTTGTCGAAAATCAGCCGTTTTTGCTCGAACATTAAATGCCTCCAAATGGTATTTAATTAACTTCCCGAGCCCCTGGAAGCATGAAAATCACTTTAAACATGCTAATTTTAGCTCTAACACTGATGATCCACCTACAAATGTGAACTGACGTTCAAAAATGAAACATTTGAAAACGGACCATTTTCCACATTTCTGAAGCATGACGTAATGGGGGGGTGTTATCTCTTTTGTCGAAAATCAGCCGTTTTTGCTCGAACATTAAATGCCTCCAAATGGTATTTATTTCACTTCCCGGGGTGAAGAAACCCTTTTTGAGAACTCAGAGTGAGTAAATTGGCCATTTTCATGCACTTTTAACCATTCCATTAATCTTGTGTTTTGGGCCCCTGGAAGCATGAAAATCACTTTAAACATGCTAATTTTAGCTCTAACACTGATGATCCACCTACAAATGTGAACTGACGTTCAAAAATAAAACATTTGAAAACGGACCATTTTCCACATTTCTGAAGCATGACGTAATGGGGGGGTGTTATCTCTTTTGTCGAAAATCACCTGTTTTTGCTCGAACATTAAATGCCTCCAAATGGTATTTAATTAACTTCCCGAGCCCCTGGAAGCATGAAAATCACTTTAAACATGCTAATTTTAGCTCTAACACTGATGATCCACTTACAAATGTGAACTGACGTTCAAAAATAAAACATTTGAAAACAGACCATTTTCCACATTTCTGAAGCATGACGTAATGGGGGGGTGTTATCTCTTTTGTCGAAAATCAGCCGTTTTTGCTCGAACATTAAATGCCTCCAAATGGTATTTAATTAACTTCCCGGGGTGAAGAAACCCTTTTTGAGAACTCAGAGTGAGTAAATTGGCCATTTTCATGCACTTTTAACCATTCCATAAATCTTGTGTTTTGGGCCCCTGGAAGCATGAAAGTCACTTTAAACATGCTAATTTTAGCTCTAACACTGATGATCCACCTACAAATGTGAACTGACGTTCAAAAATAAAACATTTGAAAACGGACCATTTTCCACATTTCTGAAGCATGACGTAATGGGGGGGTGTTATCTCTTTTGTCGAAAATCAGCCGTTTTTGCTCGAACATTAAATGCCTCCAAATGGTATTTAATTAACTTCCCGAGCCCCTGGAAGCATGAAAATCACTTTAAACATGCTAATTTTAGCTCTAACACTGATGATCCACCTACAAATGTGAACTGACGTTCAAAAATAAAACATTTGAAAACGGACCATTTTCCACATTTCTGAAGCATGACGTAATGGGGGGGTGTTATCTCTTTTGTCGAAAATCAGCCGTTTTTGCTCGAACATTAAATGCCTCCAAATGGTATTTATTTCACTTCCCGGGGTGAAGAAACCCTTTTTGAGAACTCAGAGTGAGTAAATTGGCCATTTTCATGCACTTTTAACCATTCCATAAATCTTGTGTTTTGGGCCCCTGGAAGCATGAAAATCACTTTAAACATGCTAATTTTAGCTCTAACACTGATGATCCACCTACAAATGTGAACTGACGTTCAAAAATAAAACATTTGAAAACGGACCATTTTCCACATTTCTGAAGCATGACGTAATGGGGGGGTGTTATCTCTTTTGTCGAAAATCAGCCGTTTTTGCTCGAACATTAAATGCCTCCAAATGGTATTTAATTAACTTCCCGAGCCCCTGGAAGCATGAAAATCACTTTAAACATGCTAATTTTAGCTCTAACACTGATGATCCACCTACAAATGTGAACTGACGTTCAAAAATAAAACATTTGAAAACGGACCATTTTCCACATTTCTGAAGCATGACGTAATGGGGGTGTGTTATCTCTTTTGTCGAAAATCAGCCGTTTTTGCTCGAACATTAAATGCCTCCAAATGGTATTTAATTAACTTCCCGGGGTGAAGAAACCCTTTTTGAGAACTCAGAGTGAGTAAATTGGCCATTTTCATGCACTTTTAACCATTCCATAAATCTTGTGTTTTGGGCCCCTGGAAGCATGAAAATCACTTTAAACATGCTAATTTTAGCTCTAACACTGATGATCCACCTACAAATGTGAACTGACGTTCAAAAATAAAACATTTGAAAACGGACCATTTTCCACATTTCTGAAGCATGACGTAATGGGGGGGTGTTATCTCTTTTGTCGAAAATCACCTGTTTTTGCTCGAACATTAAATGCCTCCAAATGGTATTTAATTAACTTCCCGAGCCCCTGGAAGCATGAAAATCACTTTAAACATGCTAATTTTAGCTCTAACACTGATGATCCACCTACAAATGTGAACTGACGTTCAAAAATAAAACATTTGAAAACGGACCATTTTCCACATTTCTGAAGCATGACGTAATGGAGGGGTGTTATCTCTTTTGTCGAAAATCAGCCGTTTTTGCTCGAACATTAAATGCCTCCAAATGGTATTTATTTCACTTCCCGGGGTGAAGAAACCCTTTTTGAGAACTCAGAGTGAGTAAATTGGCCATTTTCATGCACTTTTAACCATTCCATAAATCTTGTGTTTTGGGCCCCTGGAAGCATGAAAATCACTTTAAACATGCTAATTTTAGCTCTAACACTGATGATCCACCTACAAATGTGAACTGACGTTCAAAAATAAAACATTTGAAAACGGACCATTTTCCACATTTCTGAAGCATGACGTAATGGGGGGGTGTTATCTCTTTTGTCGAAAATCAGCCGTTTTTGCTCGAACATTAAATGCCTCCAAATGGTATTTATTTCACTTCCCGAGCCCCTGGAAGCATGAAAATCACTTTAAACATGCTAATTTTAGCTCTAACACTGATGATCCACCTACAAATGTGAACTGACGTTCAAAAATAAAACATTTGAAAACGGACCATTTTCCACATTTCTGAAGCATGACGTAATGGGGGGGTGTTATCTCTTTTGTCGAAAATCAGCCGTTTTTGCTCGAACATTAAATGCCTCCAAATGGTATTTATTTCACTTCCCGAGCCCCTGGAAGCTTGAAAATCACTTTAAACATGCTAATTTTAGCTCTAACACTGATGATCCACCTACAAATGTGAACTGACGTTCAAAAATAAAACATTTGAAAACGGACCATTTTCCACATTTCTGAAGCATGACGTAATGGGGGGGTGTTATCTCTTTTGTCGAAAATCAGCCGTTTTTGCTCGAACATTAAATTCCTCCAAATGGTATTTATTTCACTTCCCGAGCCCCTGGAAGCATGAAAATCACTTTAAACATGCTAATTTTAGCTCTAACACTGATGATCCACCTACAAATGTGAACTGACGTTCAAAAATAAAACATTTGAAAACGGACCCATTTTCCACATTTCTGAAGCATGACGTAATGGGGGGGTGTTATCTCTTTTGTCGAAAATCAGCCGTTTTTGCTCGAACATTAAATGCCTCCAAATGGTATTTAATTAACTTCCCGAGCCCCTGGAAGCATGAAAATCACTTTAAACATGCTAATTTTAGCTCTAACACTGATGATCCACCTACAAATGTGAACTGACGTTCAAAAATAAAACATTTGAAAACGGACCATTTTCCACATTTCTGAAGCATGACGTAATGGGGGTGTTATCTCTTTTGTCGAAAATCAGCCGTTTGTGCTCGAACATTAAATGCCTCCAAATGGTATTTAATTAACTTCCCGGGGTGAAGAAACCCTTTTTGAGAACTCAGAGTGAGTAAATTGGCCATTTTCATGCACTTTTAACCATTCCATAAATCTTGTGTTTTGGGCCCCTGGAAGCATGAAAATCACTTTAAACATGCTAATTTTAGCTCTAACACTGATGATCCACCTACAAATGTGAACTGACGTTCAAAAATAAAACATTTGAAAACGGACCATTTTCCACATTTCTGAAGCATGACGTAATGGGGGGGTGTTATCTCTTTTGTCGAAAATCAGCCGTTTTTGCTCGAACATTAAATGCCTCCAAATGGTATTTATTTCACTTCCCGAGCCCCTGGAAGCATGAAAATCACTTTAAACATGCTAATTTTAGCTCTAACACTGATGATCCACCTACAAATGTGAACTGACGTTCAAAAATAAAACATTTGAAAACGGACCATTTTCCACATTTCTGAAGCATGACGTAATGGGGGGGTGTTATCTCTTTTGTCGAAAATCAGCCGTTTTTGCTCGAACATTAAATGCCTCCAAATGGTATTTAATTAACTTCCCGAGCCCCTGGAAGCATGAAAATCACTTTAAACATGCTAATTTTAGCTCTAACACTGATGATCCACCTACAAATGTGAACTGACGTTCAAAAATAAAACATTTGAAAACGGACCATTTTCCACATTTCTGAAGCATGACGTAATGGGGGGGTGTTATCTCTTTTGTCGAAAATCAGCCGTTTTTGCTCGAACATTAAATGCCTCCAAATGGTATTTAATTAACTTCCCGAGCCCCTGGAAGCATGAAAATCACTTTAAACATGCTAATTTTAGCTCTAACACTGATGATCCACCTACAAATGTGAACTGACGTTCAAAAATAAAACATTTGAAAACGGACCATTTTCCACATTTCTGAAGCATGACGTAATGGGGGGGTGTTATCTCTTTTGTCGAAAATCAGCCGTTTTTGCTCGAACATTAAATGCCTCCAAATGGTATTTATTTCACTTCCCGAGCCCCTGGAAGCATGAAAATCACTTTAAACATGCTAATTTTAGCTCTAACACTGATGATCCACCTACAAATGTGAACTGACGTTCAAAAATAAAACATTTGAAAACGGACCATTTTCCAC
This sequence comes from Lissotriton vulgaris, assembly GCF_964263255.1. NCBI lineage: Eukaryota > Metazoa > Chordata > Amphibia > Caudata > Salamandridae > Lissotriton > Lissotriton vulgaris. The sequence continues at coordinate 281,163 of NW_028245278.1, forward strand.
ATTTCTGAAGCATGACGTAATGGGGGGGTGTTATCTCTTTTGTCGAAAATCAGCCGTTTTTGCTCGAACATTAAATGCCTCCAAATGGTATTTATTTCACTTCCCGAGCCCCTGGAAGCTTGAAAATCACTTTAAACATGCTAATTTTAGCTCTAACACTGATGATCCACCTACAAATGTGAACTGACGTTCAAAAATAAAACATTTGAAAACGGACCATTTTCCACATTTCTGAAGCATGACGTAATGGGGGGGTGTTATCTCTTTTGTCGAAAATCAGCCGTTTTTGCTCGAACATTAAATTCCTCCAAATGGTATTTATTTCACTTCCCGAGCCCCTGGAAGCATGAAAATCACTTTAAACATGCTAATTTTAGCTCTAACACTGATGATCCACCTACAAATGTGAACTGACGTTCAAAAATAAAACATTTGAAAACGGACCATTTTCCACATTTCTGAAGCATGACGTAATGGGGGGGTGTTATCTCTTTTGTCGAAAATCAGCCGTTTTTGCTCGAACATTAAATGCCTCCAAATGGTATTTAATTAACTTCCCGAGCCCCTGGAAGCATGAAAATCACTTTAAACATGCTAATTTTAGCTCTAACACTGATGATCCACCTACAAATGTGAACTGACGTTCAAAAATAAAACATTTGAAAACGGACCATTTTCCACATTTCTGAAGCATGACGTAATGGGGGGTGTTATCTCTTTTGTCGAAAATCAGCCGTTTGTGCTCGAACATTAAATGCCTCCAAATGGTATTTAATTAACTTCCCGGGGTGAAGAAAACCCTTTTTGAGAACTCAGAGTGAGTAAATTGGCCATTTTCATGCACTTTTAACCATTCCATAAATCTTGTGTTTTGGGCCCCTGGAAGCATGAAAATCACTTTAAACATGCTAATTTTAGCTCTAACACTGATGATCCACCTACAAATGTGAACTGACGTTCAAAAATAAAACATTTGAAAACGGACCATTTTCCACATTTCTGAAGCATGACGTAATGGGGGGGTGTTATCTCTTTTGTCGAAAATCAGCCGTTTTTGCTCGAACATTAAATGCCTCCAAATGGTATTTATTTCACTTCCCGAGCCCCTGGAAGCATGAAAATCACTTTAAACATGCTAATTTTAGCTCTAACACTGATGATCCACCTACAAATGTGAACTGACGTTCAAAAATAAAACATTTGAAAACGGACCATTTTCCACATTTCTGAAGCATGACGTAATGGGGGGGTGTTATCTCTTTTGTCGAAAATCAGCCGTTTTTGCTCGAACATTAAATGCCTCCAAATGGTATTTAATTAACTTCCCGAGCCCCTGGAAGCATGAAAATCACTTTAAACATGCTAATTTTAGCTCTAACACTGATGATCCACCTACAAATGTGAACTGACGTTCAA